>NC_069735.1:1035120-1097620 GCF_027358585.1 Pangasianodon hypophthalmus
ACAAGGTGCGACATCGTGGTGTTTTTTTTTTTTTAAGAAAATAGAATACAAACTAATACAAACCCTAGACATTTAGTATTTCTACACTGATGTACTGCTGAGCATGCTGGTATTATTTCAGTATTATTTATAGTTCACGAAGTGTGAAACACCACTCGGAGTGTGTATGGACGCAGTAAGGTTGAATTCCTGCTACCTGTAGTGGTACGAGCAGGCAGGCGTGATCAGCCTTGACCACCTGCAGGTCGTCGAGCAGCGACCCCGCTAAGGTCATCTCTCCCAGGGGCATGTCGGGGTGTTTGGCGTGCAGGAAGCCCTGAATCTCTGTAGCAATGTCGAGCGCTCTCTGCTGAGCTCGGGACACTTCGCTCGGGGACAGGCACACACGTGTCCGGTAATACTGCTCCAGTCTTTCTGAGAATGTTAACACGCAGAGATCTAGCCGTTTGCGCGCGTGAGCCGGGTCTGATCCATTCCTCTGAGTCTGGGATTGGCTCTGAGGCGCGGACTGAGACAGGTCCTCTACAGGGGCGGGAGGAAAAGAAGAAAAAAAAAAAAAAACACAAGAGGAGGAGAACAATCGCTAAATTATTGGAGTTCATCAGACTGTATCTTAATGGCTGTCTGGTCTTAAAGTAAAGTATTTTTTCCTTTCTGTTTATTGACAACAAGCCAACATGGCTACCACTCTTTCTACGTCAAAGTGAAAACTTGTTTGTTGGGATACCTGAGAAATTCTCACTGTGACGTGTGCTACATACCTTTCTTGGTGGCTGCAGCAATCTGTTTCATGACCACACCCTCAATGCCCTTTTGAAGCAGTTTGGGGGAGGAACTGACCAGGCTAAGCTCCTCCCAGCTCTCCGTCATCTTTTTATCAGGATTTTCGTCATCGGGAGGCCGGCCGGCACGCTCTATCAGCTGGTACGTCGTGGTGGAGTGCAGGAGAGACATTTAAGACGAGTCGTAAATAAATTAGCGAGCCTAAGTTTGAGCTTGTGTATGTGGAAGAGGGCAGACAGCTCTTTTCCCTGAGTGTGTTACACTGCTGTATAAAACCTGCCTGATTAATAACTTGTCATTAAATTGGTTTTTACACACTAATGTGCAATAATTAGCATAATTCCAATATCACAATACAACACTGTTACGTGTATACACACCTTTTTCACAGCTAACGTAGCGATGCCCAGGACGGCGACTCCGCCCACTCCAAGCACCAATCGGGCGTTGGACAGCAGGAAGTCGATGATGGCGCTGATTCCATCCCGTCTTTTACTTGAATAATACATGGCTCTGTCTGCAACAGACCAAACCAAATATTAAAACCAAGCTTTGGCAAAATCATCAGTGGCACTAAACATGCGTTACCTGGAACGTGACCATTAGCATGGACGGATAAACGGTTTACTAAAATTATTTAGATTTTTTTTTTTTATTTAATTTAGGGGAATTTATTTTAGGGTACAGTGTGATATGGCAACACTGTACAGCAAAAGATATTTACAATGCACTGCACGTTCGGAGCATTTTACTCCTTACAAGCAGGATTCCTTTGTTAAAAATCCATTTTCTTCATTCAAACCGAGTTATATTTTAGCTAGAGGTAGGAATTTACACATTATCTGAGCTGGTCCACTCTTCACTATGGTTTAAGGTCCAGTTATATAAAATTCCTTGCTTCTACAGTTCCAGATAAGCTCCTAGCATGACTCAATCGCATGACTCAACAGTTCCCTCTACTCTCTCTACACACGACTGCGTCTCCTCTCACAGCTCCACTTCTACCGTCAAGTTTGCTGACGACACAGTGGTTATGGGCCTCATCAACAACAACAACAATGAGGCGGCCTACCTTGATAAGGTGGAGAGACTGGTGCCAGGCTAACTGTCTCTCTCTGAACGTCAGCAAAACCAAGGAGCTGGTTTTGGACTTCAGGAAGAGGCAGCAGAGGGACTACACCCCACTCAAGACCCGTGTGGAGAGAGTGAGCAGCTTCAGGTACCTTGCAGTACACATGTCTGGCCCCTTTTCCACCGACATGGATTCGGTGCGGGTTCCTGTGCCAGTTCTCCAACTGTTCTGAGAGATTCCACCACAGAGAAGGTGGCACCGGGCCGGAAAAATCAATTCTGCCCCGGCCCTAAAAACCTGCTGTACTGGAACCCCAGAACCGGTTACGTCAGGGCGCGGGTGCGGTGCAGGGGCGGGGGAATGTTGCATCACCAGGAAAAGTTTTCTGAACAACAACAACAGTGCTGGCTGCTAGCTACCGTGCAGCAACTACTGCAACAGAAAGAGACACAAAATGTCTGAACCGTCCGTTCTACTGTCAATATGGTCTTCAATGAAGATCCAAGACAAACTAGAGAGCGCTCAAGGGGAAAAAAGGTGTAAGAAGAGGCACGGAAAGAAACGCTCAACGCCGGCTTCAATAAGGCGATTGAGCAAATTGTAAACAAACTTTAAGAAGCTTAAGAAGGGGTACAGGGATCAGAACAAGGAGCTCAGCTCAGCAGAAGCGGCAATGGACGAAGCAATAAAACCGTGCACTCCGATGTTCTGGACTCTGAACTCGGACACTGACTGGCACATTGAATTCAGCGACAGTGGTCACGCTGCAAACGAACGCAGAGTTGCCGTAGTCACGTAAACAACACGTAGCAACGAAACCCGTCACGTCACCATTCGTTTCTCATGTCTCATGTCTTCATGACTCGTGGCCGGGTCACGATAGGTTCCATTTCGCCCGGCCTAGCACTGAATGAGAACTGGGACCGGAACCAGAATACGAACCGTTTCGGTGGAAAAGAGATATCTGATTACCTGACCTGGACTCATCACATCCAAGCTCAGGTGAACAAAACCAGACAACAGCTGAGGAAATTCGGAGTGTGATCATGCAAGCGTTCTAGACTGGGGCTAAAGAAACTTTACTGACTCGGTGCATCTCAGCGTGGAACGCAAACTGCTCAACTCAGGACCGCAAAGCCCTGCAGAGAGCGATGCGCTTCGCTGAGCGCATCTCTGGGTCTGTTCTCGTCTCTCTGCACATCATCTACACCAGGAGATGCAGTACCAGAGCTGCTAGAATCATCAGAGACTCCACACACACACACACACTGGTAACGGTCTGTTCAGCCTGCTGTAATCGGGAAGAGCTTCCGGAGTCTGATGGCTGAAACTGAGAGGCTCAGGAGGAGGTTCTTCCCTGAGAAAACCAGACTCGTCAACTCGGACATGTCCACCATACAGATCCCTCAGGACTCCATAAAGATCTGTCCACCATACAGGTCCCTCAGGACTCCATAAAGATCTGTCCACCATACAGATCCCTCAGAACTCCATAAAGATCTGTCCACCATACAGGTCCCTCAGGACTCCATAAAGATCTGTCCACCATACAGGTCCCTCAGGACTCCATAAAGATCTGTCCACCATACAGATCCCTCAGGACTCCATAAAGATCTGTCCACCATACAGGTCCCTCAGGACTCCATAAAGATCTGTCCAGTCACTCTGCACTCCACACACTGCACTTTGTTTCATTACTACGTGTAACAACTATTTTTTGAACATTCCTGTTCAACATTTCTTATTTTTTAGCTATTTAAATGCACGGTCAAAGAGGAGTAGGCCAGGTTTTCATCTCACTGTATATAATCATGTACGTGACAAATAAAAACCCTGAATCTTAATTATAACTCATGGATAAAAAGTATGATGGACGGTTCAATTTTGCTTTATAGTGATGCTTCACGTTACAATTTTGACTAGCACAGAGGAGACGTTTGCTTTAAACTTGACACACAGGATAATACTAATAATAATTTGTCCTATTGTCTTTAAACATCAGGCCTCGTTTATCAATCTTCTAGTAAAGTTGTAAATGTGTAAATGTTTGCGTAAACCAAACTAAAAATTTCCATCAGATTTACAAACGTTTCAGAAACGGTGATTGTCTTCTTATTCGCACTCGTACGTTAATCATCAGTGAAGTGCGAATCGAGTGCATGACGCAGCTCATTTGCATTTAGTGACGCCCACAAAACTCCATAAAAGGTCAAGCGTTCAGACAGCTAGGAGCACGAAATGAGCTATCAGAGTAAAGCCTGAAAAACAGAAGTTATTTTGACTCGCTTCTACACCAATATTTAATAATAATAATAATAATAATCAGTTAGCTGTAAGTCTTCCATCAGATGAGGCGTTTGTTTACGGCTTACGGCTATCAGTCGCTCTGGATAAAAGCGCCATAAACACAAACAGTTTAAACTCCACAGAATATTCCAGAGAGAAAAGTGCAGTAATCCCTGCAGATTATAGGATCTGAAGTCGATCAGGTCGACTTTGCACAACTTTGTGTTATAAACAGGAACAAACATGGTAAAGCATCAGTGCTTCCCTTTTTCCTCTCCAGGTGCTGATATTCTGATAGAGCTGCTAAAGTGGACGTCAAACACACATTAAACACACACACACACACACACACACACAATGTAAGAGACCGTAGCTCACGTCCGTGATGAGTGACGTCACGTTTTAAATTTAGTGCCTACACCTGCCACTCTCTCCGCGGATCAGAAATAGACGCCACGCTGTACACCTTCACCACGCTGACTTCTACA
This sequence comes from Pangasianodon hypophthalmus, assembly GCF_027358585.1. Classification (NCBI taxonomy): domain Eukaryota; kingdom Metazoa; phylum Chordata; class Actinopteri; order Siluriformes; family Pangasiidae; genus Pangasianodon; species Pangasianodon hypophthalmus. The sequence continues at coordinate 1,039,750 of NC_069735.1, forward strand.
AGCCACAGTGTGTGAACGCTTCACTCATTAAACATCCGTTTAGACTGAAACGGTAGAATTTATCCATCACACACACACACACACACACACAGAGCTTAATGTCGTTAAGGCAAAAGATCACACTAGTTTTTTTTTTCCCCCTCTGGAAAATTTCACAAAAACAATGTTACTTAAAAAAAAAAAAAAAAAAAAAATTACACCCAAAAAAAAAAACAAAGACACAATCAACTTTCAAACTGCTTTGTTTTACAGCAAAGAAAATCCAAAATGTGGAATATTTATCAGTCGTGCAATATGAAAAATATCATAACGATACGTATATATATATACACGATATAAAGGTTTGCAAAAAAAAAAAAAAAAAAGACTGAAGAAAAAAAAATGGAAAAAAATGATACACTGATACATTTATTTAAAATCTAGAATATAAAAATGTTTTTTAATTTAAGATAAAATCATGTTATTACATTTTATAATTTTTTAAAATCATTTTATATATTCATATATTATAAAATAACGTATAAATAGCGTGCTTTAAGTCTCCGTATCGCATCGCATCATCACTTTACGCTTCGTTTAAAAAGATAAGAAAACCCCAAACATTTCATAAATCTTAGAAGTTTCCTTACGATGACACGCGTGATTGCGCTGTTACTATAGAAACGATAACGTAATAAAGCGAGCGCATTAATATAAACCTGCGCTACTGTCAGAGCTGCTGTTCTAGAAAATTAATCAACATCTTCCGACCAATCAGAATCCAGAATCCATCAGCGCTCTTGTATAATAATATATAAATAAAACACCAGACTTTTCTCCCTTTCAGGCTCATGACAGATAAATTACAGTATAATCAGAGAAATAAAAAATTATTCCTAGCTTTAAATAGTCCATGTAAGTTGTAAGACGTGTTATACGCGTATGTTTATGCCTGCTGTATCAAAGGTGAAAAATATATTTCTCAAACAGGTGAATATATAAAAGGCTCATTTTTAGCATTGCTTTATTTCAGACACAAACAAACAAACATTCCGGACCGGAAGCCAGTTTTCAAAGAGGATTTTCTCAGCCATATAACACTTTTATCCTGAAGTCGGGGCTCAAACTATCATTTTCTCATCATGTTCTAGATATTTTACAGATTATTTCTACAAGAAATAAATTTTAGAACTCGCCTATTGTACCTTTAATCCTCAGAAGCAGGGAAAAGCCTGGTGCTGCATCAGGGCCTGTGACTTCTCACTGTCTGGCTAAAGGCAGTTTAATAAGAAAACTCATAAGCTTGCAAGATAATCTTTTTTAAATGAATATATTTAAACCTACAGAACTTGTTAGTCAGTCATGAACACTTGCTAAGCTAAACTTCTCCCTTGTTGTTGTTGTTGTTGTTGTTAGCACGCGCTAGCTCGCTTCATTTAACGGCTTGTTTGGTACTCGAGCGTTTACACTTTAATTTGATATATATATTTTTTATCACTTACCTTTTCAGAAAATCCTCCAACTCATTTCTAACCCAAATACAAAATTAGACGTTAAACACGACTTCATAGCTCGAGGTCATATCAGTTACTCGTTCCGTCCATTAACGTCAACTAGCCAAAGAGCTTTCAGCACGCAGCGCTGATTGGATGAAACATTTTGATTGGCGTGGATTTAGACCAATAGGAAGTCAGGCTTGTATGACGTCCTACTCGTTGTCCAATCACCGTGCGGATATTGTTGTAGCCTGTAGTACCTCAAGACGTGAAGTACGTGAGCGTTTTTTTTGTCTTAAAGTGAACGCTATCTTTTTTCCGCCATTTTATTTTCCTTGTTAACTTTTAGAGAGAGAGAAAAAAAAGTTTGTTAGGTTTAAAGTGTGTGGCGCGCCCACCAAACAGCCCCCTGTGACTGCGCTGTTGCTATAGCAACGACAATTTAATCTAGAGTGGATTAATGCGTAAGTAATAAAACTCGTGTGCTGCGCTGTTACAGAAAAACAATCAACGTCAGGATGACGTCACAGCGAAGTGTTCTACTCCTCTTATACCACAGCAAGTTTTACAACGTTTACAATTAATTTACTAAAGAACATGTCGATTTTAGCCGCATGTCAATGTCACGGAAAGTACGCAAAACGTCCCTGTTATCACTTAGCTATAAACCGTCATCCTTCTCTCTCTCTCAAAGTTACGACAAAAAAAAACACATCTTGTCCTGTTACTGAGAAACGCATATAGCGTCAATTCCTTAAGTTTTATCTCCATTACAAAGCACTGACACTGGAGACTCCTTCCATGTTAAATATAAACGTCTCCTTACTTCAAGAAAACTTCACTATCAGCAGTTAAATATATTTTTTTTTTAATCTTTCTTTCAAACAAGTCCCTGTGTATGGAAACGACGACATATTACCAGAGCGCATTTATATAATCTGTAATTCTTCTTAGAGCTGGAACTACTGTCAGAGCTGCTGTTATAGAAGATTAATCAACACCTTCTGACCAATCAGCATCCAGAATCCATCAGCGCTGTGGCATATTTATTTATTTATTTGTTTGTGTTTAACTGTGTGGATTTTATCCTCATTGGAATTACGCAGGATTATCACTGGCTTAGACCGAATCATTTTTACGATTCGTTCCTGTTCAGAGATCTGTAACGTTATTAACTAATTTCCTGAAAGTGAGCGCCACGTCGTCCCGTGACTCCACAACAGAAACACTGCAGCTTTTTTTTCTTAAAACTCATATCTTTTAATTTCTTTTCAGGCCTGTACATCTTTGATGCAAAAATACCCATTTTTCATTACAGTGAACCACACAGCAACCTTTCAAGTCATTTTTCAAAATAGAAATTCAACTCAAACTCCCGGGTTTAATGTCCATCGGAGCTTTACGCAGCTCACCCTGAAGGGCTTCTTTCCCCCCAACAGAACAAATTAAACACTTAAATGATGTTTCAGCTCGCTCTGAATACTGATTTAGCCACTGAGCGTCTAAATTCTTATATTTGATATCGACACGTGTCGTTTCTTTCCACTTCCAGAAGTCGGCCAGGAGTAGAAGTTTACCTGCAAACCCACGAAATAGAAAAAGTCCTTCCTCTTTTCCCCCCAAAAAAAACCAATGAGAACAGTGCAAAATAAAGATACTGCCTCAAAACAGCATATTTAATAGATTATTTTTTGCACGTGTTTGTACGGATCGTACTAAAGAATTATTCCTAACGGAGCCTGAAGGTTTGCTGTATTTCTACTCCACCGCTAATCTAACCAGGGACGCATCGATACTTTTTATTTTCCAGACCACGTACCTTTCTCTGGTACTCGTGGTCATTAAAAACGAGCGCGAGGTGCCGTGAACTGACGAGAGTATAGATCGTGATGAGCGAGGGGGAAGGAAGTGAGCGTGTCTCGGTGCTCGCAGAAGTGAGGTGCTCGCACGTGCGACAGTTTCTCTGCACGATCAGTTTGTGTTGCACGAAGTTCACGGAACATTGCGCTCTTTTTTCCCCTCACGCAACCTTGTGCTGACGCTGCTCCGTTTAAACGCCGTAAAGATGTTTTATCAGGTTGCTTATATCATAGGAAGACGTTGTGATATTTTCTGCTTTGTTTTGATCGTTAATCGCAAAATTCGTCCAGATCGCTAAGCTTACGTTACACATCACGTATCACGTGGTAGTGGAGAATATCATACGACTAAGATTAAAAAAAAAAAGTACGTAATAAGGTGTAAATGATGTCAGTATCGACGCATCCCTAAAAATCACTCGCATACACGCGACGGCTCGTGAATCGGCTTGAAAATCTTCGAAAATGTACAATTCCTTCGCAAGTAGATAGTAATACTGAGGAGACGTCAGTTCCAGATTTCATATTAAGGTGCTAGAAATTGAGAAACAGCATAAAGCAGACCAAAAGAGAATATTTAAATCCTTAAACGAAACAGATATATTTTTTTTTTTGATTGTGTTACTGCAGAGGTTTGCTCCTAACGCTGTTATAAGAAATCCATAACGAAGTCTAAACCTAAAAACTCGCTCGATTCACACACCCCTTCTTACAAAAACATATAAATAAGAACACACCTGCAGGAAGTTTATATCACGCTTTCCTCACCAGTAACCCGTTGGATCCTATACGCTGACGTTTATAACGTGTATAACGTGTCTAACGTTACGTTTTTTAAATTTTTTTTAAACTAACAGTCGATTGTTAATTATCAGAGGTCTTCATTGGCGTCTCATCTTCACTCGGCGAGATGAAGAAGTGTGTTCAGAGTGTGACGAGTACGACGTGTTCACCACTCTCCTCCAGGAGTTCTCCGAGGCGCCGTCGTCGTTGTCGTCGCCGTGACGACGCTGATGTAGGAGGAGCGAACGCCTCTGCTGTTCTTTATCCATCTCTAATATACGAGGCCTGAGAGAGAGAGAGAGAGAGAGAGAGAGAGAGAGAGTATAAACAGAGTTACTGTTTATTTCCCTATAACACAAAGTCCTGAAGTGTTTTATTCCTCTTGTACCACAGTAAAATGGCCATTTTTTATTCATCAAAGAACATCATATCATACGTTAATCAATTTATAGCTACGTTGAATGTCTGTGAAACAAGTTCATTCCTGTTCTCGCTTACGTTATAGCAGCTGTAAACAGTTGTTCAACAAAAAAAAATAGAATAAAATACAATAAACGCAGCTTCTCGTGTTCAAGAGATGTCAGAAAAACGTTACAGCTTTACCTCTGAGACTGGAGACTCCTTCCATAAACGAACATCTTACAGAAAACCTCGCCGTATCAACGGTCTCACACGTTTCTTTAAAATCTGTACGTTTCACGTGGAAGATTGTTTGCTCTTTTTTGCGATTTTTTTTTCAGCCGCTTCATATCAGAATTCTTAATTGTTATAGAAACACTGACGATGTGTCACGATACATTTTCCCTCAGATCAGATTAATTACAGTACAGTGCTGCTACTACGACACGCTGAAACACAACCAGCGCGAATAGAGACGCTCGTCTCGTACCGTCACTCTTCTGCACTAACGCACATAACTGGCTTATCGGAACAGGTATTTAGGATTTCCAGGCAACGCCATTTGTGTACGAGTTTATGATTCGTCTCGTTGTGGAGCGTGTGATTAATGTGTACCTAGCACACACACACACACACACACACACACACACACACACACACACACACACTCCTACCTGTGTGCAGCATCCGGGTCGGCTTTGCGGTGCGAGCGCTTTGCTTTCAGCACGTGCCGTCTCTCCGAAGCGGGACTGGAGAAAGGGCTGAGAGAAACCGTGTCTAGGCGAGGTGCGTTCGGTCTCGTCCTAAAAACAAATCAATAAAAATAAATAAATAAATAAATAAATAATCAATCCTGATTCCTCACTACATCATAAATCCCCTACGGTGACGTTTAGGAGTTTAAACGTCCATTTTTTCTCGTCAATTTTTCTCATTTGATCTGACGAGATTTTACAGCACTTTCAGCTGCCGCATGTATTAAACACTGCTCTATAAATAAAAATTATTTTCATCTGATTTTTTTCTTAAACTCATAAAAAGGCCATTTTTTAGCCTTTTTTTTCTGAACAGGAATGAGAGTTTAATGTAATAAATAAATCAGCAAATTGCCAAAAAGAAAGAGCAAAAACATTAAAAAAAATTAATTCACAAATTTAATTGATGGAGGTGAAAAATTAAAAAAAAGAAAGAAAGAAAAGAAAATGCAATGTGAAATTGAAATTAAATTAAAAAAAAAAATGACATCATAAAAAAAACACTGGAATTGATTCATTAATTTTAGGTAAAGATTAATTCATAATTAATTAATGATTGATTTTTTTTTGCAGTTATCCGATTATTTTTTCTCGTTTAAACCTGACTTGAATATTTTCCCCACGTACTGCAACAGATTTTCCTTCTTTTCAACATTCGTAGTGAAGTCTTCATTAATGATGGACAGAAGCGACGAGCGTTTATCTACTCACTTCCTGAGGATGATGACGGCTCTGCGCTGCTTGATGTCCTGAGGCCGGATGCAGTGTGTGATGTCGTCGGCGGCGTAGCCACTGAAATGAAACGGGAATTCGGGACACGTGAGTCTACGGTACGTAGCAGGAAAAGAAAACCCCGAGCGTTTTTACAGCACTGCGCACAACGCTCCTGCTCACAGCGTTAATATAAACGTTATATTAACCTGAACGTTAATTTACAGGTGCGGTGTGTAAACCTGTACATTTTAACCCCTCGTTTCATCTCTACAGAAAGGCAGCGATGCGGCGGCGCTTTAGTTTTACTACACTCGCATCTGGATTCAAAGCCGAACTGTAAGCGTGATGTTTAACGATTTCACACACACCGACGAGCTCCATTTCTGTTTAAAACTTTCTGCCGTTGTTGTCGTGATTGTCGTCATGATCCGGGACTCAAATCGAAAACCGTGACCGTACATTAAAAATATTTACTAATCTAAAAAAAATTCAGAAGAGCGGAACTTGAAACAGAGCTTTCGATAGGTTTAAGAGGTTTGTAAACACTAACTGTGACCAGAAAATCGTTAAATACTTAACAGCGGTCTAGAATAATACGCAACTCTGTGATCTGTTCGTTTGTATTCGTTAGTTTGTTTAGTCAGTTTAATTAGAGCGGGACACAACCACCGTGTTCTCAGAGTAGAAATGAAAATCCAGCACCAACCAACAAATCACTGAACAGATGACATACACGATCTGGCCAAAAGTATGTGCACCCCTGACCATCACATTCATATGTGCTTGTTGAACGTCTCATTCCAGATTTATTCCCCGTGTGTTTGCTGTTATAATGAGCTCCACTCTTCTGGGAAGCTTTCCACTAGATGTTGGAGCGTGGCTGTGGGGATTTGTGTTCATTCAGCTACAAGAGCATTAGTGAGGTCAGGCGCTGATGTTGGGTAAGGAGTCTCCAGTTCCAGTTCCTCCCAAAGGTGTTCAGTGGGGTTGAGGTCAGGGCTCTGTGCAGGACACTCGAGTTCTTCCACTCCAACCTTCACACACCATGTCTTCATGGAGCTCATGAAGCTTTGTGCACAGGGGCATCGTCATGCTGGAACAGGTTTGAGCCTCTGAGTTCCAGTGAAGGGAAACTGTAAAGCTACAACATACAGACGTTCTAGACGACTCTGTGCTTCTGAATTTGTGGGAACAGTTTGGGGAAGAAGCACATATGGGTGTGATGGTCATGGGGTGCACATACTTTTATCCATACAGTGTATTTCAGCATGCAGGTGTTGCAGGTGTCTGAGGGAGGAGTTGTCTCTGCAGGGTGCACACCTGAGTAAGGTGACGCTGCCGCGGAGCACGGGGAGGCACAGCACCGGCTCGGACACGCGGATGGGCTTGAACTGGAACTTGCAGCCGAAGCAGAGCGCGCTGTCGCTGAAGAACGACACGGACACGATGGGACGCTCGAAGATGTGGATGGGGTCCACGTGGGACACGATGCAGCCGCCGGGCTGGTAGTCGTTGATCACGGCGCTGTTCACGAAGCCCTCAGGGATGATGCGGCGCGCCACCAGGGGGTCGATGACCAGCTCGTGCACCCAGCCCGGGATCTCGTCCACCTCCCCCTTGGAGTAGAGGCGCTCCTGCCCGGGGCCGCGCTTCTCCAGCTGCGCGCCGTACGTGTAGCCCTCGCCGAAGAAGTACTTGTTGCGCAGCGGCGCGCGGTCCACCGTGTGCTCCCGGTACAGCCCGCGGTCCCCCTTCGCCACCACCTCGTCGATCCTGGCCTCGATGCGCGCGCACTCCTCGGGCGTGAACACGCGCGCCTGGGTGATGCCGCTCTTCACTTTGCGCGCCTCCGACGTGCGCGCTCCCGCCACCTCATGATGATGATGCTCGCGCTCGTGCTCGTCCCCGGAGTCGCGGCGTTTGCGCTTCTTCACGCCGCTGTGCTCAGACGAGACTTTGGTGATCTTGTGGTTCTCCCTGTGCGGCGTCATGGACTTCAGCTTGTCGCGCAGATCTGTAAAGCCACTCGCAGACATTTTTATTTTATCGGGTGACTGATGATTTCTGCGCCGCAGTGTTTTGAAAAGCGCCGTTCATGTGCCCATGTTCGCGCACGCGCCCCACTCATGCAGCGTTCAGGCGCTCTTTCAACTCCTCCGTTTCTCACTAATTGTGTAACTAATAAAGTACTTTTCTTTCAAGTGAACCTACTTACACATTAAATACCTAACTAGATATACCTAACTTGTATACATATATCTATTTAAATCTAGTTTACTGTAAAAATTGACAGAAATAATCCAAACCGTTATAGATAAAGTTAATCTGTGACATGAAATGTTTATAACCTAAAGATTTTTTATTTATTTATTTTTTTCCCCCAAAGATTTACCTACCAAGCACCGACCTCTAAACGTGACACTTTCCTCCACGCTAATGCTTTGAAAATATTAAGTCGTGTTATTAACTTGTGTGCAACTTCTAAGTTGGGAATTCGTAGTTAACCATAATTCCGAGAGCACTTGAACACAGCATGAGCGACGTGACTGAAGGCACGCTGTGCACTAACTGCGTATGCTAACTGTTAGCTAAGCAAACTGGAAAAAAAAAAAAAAAAAGAACCTGGTGTTTTTTTTTTCTTCTTTAAACGCACATGTCTGCACTAAACACTCAAGTATTCCTGGTTCAATGCTGTTTACCAAAGAATGAATGTTAAGGTTTGTTGCTAGTGAGATATTTATTGGTAACTAAGCTTCCACCACATCAACACAAACCGGAGACTGGGAAACTGACTAGCTTGCTAACGCGGCTACCGCTAACTAAACAGCGACAGAACAGCAATGCAACAGTCTCTCCTGTCTGATAAAGCAGTGTTGCTGTCGTTAATCCATCTTTCCTTTGCAAAACAAAATCCAGGTTAATTCCTGGAAACGGGATTTTCAGTCCAGTGCGTAACGGTTGCCGTAAAACGGTGCAGCGTAAACCCGCTTGCCGTAAACTGTTTTCTGTACTGCGCATGCGCATGAGCGGCTTGCCGACTGAAAAGGTGCGTTCGTTTTGACACCGATGTTCGCAGCATGATCGTCCCCTAGCTTGGTGCTAAATTAACAAGAGAAACTCTAGCAGCCAAAATGTATAGCCTAGAGCTAACAAAAATAAATAACGCGCTAATCAGTGTGAAATTTTTACATGTCAGTAGGAAAAAGCATGCTAACTGTACTCGCTATGTCCACTCACCAGAGACAACAGCGATCTTTATTTCTCTCTGTAATGTCTACATACACATTTAATGACAAGATAAGATGAAACCCTGATAATTCCTACATTTTTGCACATCAAACGGTAAATGAGAAGCTAGCAACTGAAGTTGTGAGTGGGGAACTGAAGAAACGTCGCACCGCACGTGCGATATGATTGGTTCAAATAATCTTTTGAGTCAGTAATTTAGATTTGCCGCTTTACCATGATACCTAATTTGCATATGATTGAGGAAAAAGTTGCTTTGTCACTCACTAATGTGAAGGATTGTGAAACAGGAAGTGCCTTTCTGCAAAGGACATTCTGAATTTTCATACATTTTTCCGTAAACTTTACAAGAAGTCGTAAAGCTAAAGTCAGGCAAACGCCTTCGGCTGCTAAACAAAAAGATGTTTGGGTTAGCATGCATGCTTTGGAAGCGCATTTTATCTTATCAAAAACGTGTGTTTTTCTTCGCTCTTGAACGAACATCCTGCATCGTTATTAAAAGAAAATCTTCGCTGAAAATCATTAGAATGAAACGGACGCCATTTTGACTCGCAGCAGCACTGTGATTCTGATAGTGAGTCCAGAGAACTTTCTGGAATATAACAAACCCAAAAACTGATAAATCTGAAATATTTATTATATAAAAAAATTTATTTTTGACTGCTCATGTGTAAAATGTCCTTCTTTTACAGTCCACATAAATACACCGAGCTGTCAGATAATTATGCGTATAAATAAATCACAAAATTCCACAGATTTCATACAAAAGTCCAAAAGGGAAAAGAAGAATTACATTTTCATTTTTGTGTTCTCCTGAGTAACAGTGTGTGTGTGTGTGTGTGTGTGTAAACACAATAAACCATACAGAGTCACACAATCAGGTTGTCTTCATAAACATGGCGTCACAAAATGGCGTATATACAAATTTCATACAAAATGATCACAATTCTACATTATATACATCAAATCAGTCGTGTTCCATTCACACAAAACTTCATCACGACTTTTTTTTTTTTTTTTTTTTTTTAAAAAGAGGTAATACGACTTCTGACAGAACCAGAATGGAGCAATTCGGCATTCGGTTTCAATCGCTCTTGCATTTGAATCGTTAGTATTGTCCGGCATGTATTATGGGATGGGCAAAAAAAAAAAAAATCAGCGTGTTATAAGAGCGTGATTTCACTCGGAGGAAGAGTCAGTCTTTTTTCTTGACGTAGCAGCAGATTCTCGACATGCATGGCAACGACACGACAAAGCTCCAATCCCTGCCAACAAACACAACATAAAATGTTATGACACACGGTAACACAAAGTAAATATATGAACTAAATATATGCGTATACACACACACACACACACACACACACACACACACACACACACACACACTAGCAAGAACTGTTTCTAGTTCAGCAGTTAAAACTTGGGTAAGGTTATAATTTACAGTTTGAAAATTTAGGTAAATGTAAAGTTACAGCTTTTCTTCTGTTACAAAGCACTGATACTGGAGACTCCTTCCTTAAGCTTAAGTTAAAACTTTACCAAATCGACAATTTTTTAAATCCGGTTATGAGTGCATGAATATATTCCTGTGATTTGAATTACAGACAGAACTACCGTCAGAGCTGCTGTTATGGAAAATTAATCAACAATCAGCAAGAGGACTTAGATTCTAGCTTGATGAAGAAACTGATGTGTACAGTACCTTTAATTCTGACAAAATACAGCAGTGTGTGTGATGTTTCGAGTTCATGTCATGTGTTTTTGTACACGTGCCTTTGTTTCGGTTTTGGTCCTGTCTCCGCCCCCCTCCTGTGATTGGTCATTTACTGATTGTAATCACCTGCTCTGTGTTTGATTAGTGATTAGTTTGCCTTGTATCCCCTGTGTGTCATTGTTTGTCGCGAAGTCTTGCCGAACGTTATCGCGCGTTCCCAAGCCTCGTTTCTCTAGTGCCGTGTTTCATAGCATCATGACTCCGGGTTTTGATCCTCGCCTGTTCGAGAACGCGTTATCCGTGGCTAATGTTGCCTACGCTGCAAAAAAATATTTTTTTTAAAGTAAAAATATCTTAAATATTAGATAAATTTGCCCATATTTATCATCATGAGATTATAAATAAGACTACTCAGCCTGTTTTTAGATGCTTTTACACACATCACGCTTTAAATCTTAAATGCTTTGTTCTATCTTAGAAAAAGAAATACTTCACACATCTTTCACTTGCTAATTATTTTCTTCTTTTTTTTTTCTCCCCTCTGCACACTATAGACATCAAATAAGATGTCTGGATTGATGCTAATAATTACCACGCTTGTTATTTCGCATGTTAAAGTGTGTGTGAGACCTGTTCCAGCTGTAACTGGGTAGTTCTGCGGTTGCTCACGTCCCCTAGTAAGATGTCCACGTAAGGGTAACTCTTTCCTGCGCTGGGCCGCTGTGTGTATGCCGACTGCACCAGCTTTAAAGGGAACTTCACCAGGACCTCCTACAAGACAGAGAACTGTAAGTAATTAAATTCTTGATAAAAAGCAGTGGAGCAGCAGCGTTCTAGAAAGGTATATAATGACGACTTGTTGCTCTTTATGCTCATACAGGTTTGTGGAGCTTTCATTCGTTTTGTTATTTTTGTTTACGTGAGTGTCTCTGTGCAGAAAGTGGAGGCCATTTTGATTGACAGCCAGGATGCAGGGGGTGGAGATTGTGCCGTCGTTACTACTGAGGATGTAGAAGAAGGACGATCCGAACATGGGGAACGCACACACCAATCCTAGAACGCAAAACACACACACACACACACACACACACACACACACAGGATTGCATAACGTATGTGGAACTAGAGACTTCAGAGTCATGCTGGTCTAGATTTAAAAAAAAAAAAAAAGTTAAAAAAAAAACTATGACTATTTGTCCATCACAATGTCATGAAGTGTTTTATTCCTCTTATAACTCATCAATTTGTCAATGATTACTATTTTATTAATTAAAGAATGACACATTCTACTTCTCTGTCCTGAAGATGTAGGAAAACCTCTGACACTGGAGACTCCTTCCATAAAATGTTAAATAAACAAACATCTAACTACAGAACACTTCACTGTAATCAATGGTTTCTTTAACAAAGAACATGTTTCAGAAAATTAAAATCAACACCTTCTGACCAGTTGGAATCCAGAATTCAACAGGGCAGTGGTGTAAGAGGAATAAAACACACACGTGTGTGCATGGTGTTAAGAATATAAAATCAACAACATGGTGATGTAATGCATATTATTTAAACATACTGTAAAAAAGTAAAATGAAGACAGAAGCTCAAGTTGTGGTTTCCTGGTGTGTGTGTGTGTGTGTGTGTGTGTGTGTGTGTGTGTAAAAGTACCCAGGAACTGTGATCTGGCCTGATGAGGGCTGAGGCTCCGGATTGCGTGTGTGTGTTGTGTAAGCAGGTGCATCCACTGCTGAGGTCCCTGTCTGCTAAACACCTGGGCTGGAATATATTCCACCAGCTCATGACTACACACACACACACACACACACACACACACACACACACACACACACACACACACACACACACACAGAATGAGAGCAGTGTTACAGAACATTCATATAACAAAGCTAGTCATTAAATCAGGACAACAGTTAAGATTGTGAATGATGATCAGTGCTGTTAAATTCTCGATTCTGATTGGTCAGCAAATGTAGAATAATTTTCTGTAACAGCAGCTCTGACATGCAGTAGGTTTATTTTAATATGTTATCGTTTCTATAGTAACAGATCATTCGCAGGGACCTGTACAGCGCACGGTCCACTAATACAGATTTTTTTAAAAATCGTTGACATGGCGAAGTTTTCTGTAAGGAGACATTTATTTAACATTTACAGAAGGAGTCTCCAGTGTCAGAGATAAAGCTGAGGCTTTCCGAAACCATAAGCTGTGTTTTCCCTCATCTTATTAACTCCGAGAGAGAGAGAGAGAGAGAGAGAGAGAGAGAGAGAGAGAGAGAGAGAGAGAGAGAGAAAAAAGAGGTTGGTGAGGGAATGACGCACGTGCTATAACATAGGAAACAATTATCTTGTTTCGCAGACGTTCCACAACATTAAATGTAGCTATAAATGCTTATAATTATAACATAATTAAAAAAATTGTAATAGAATAAAACACTGCATGATTGGAAAATAATCCACTTTGGTGTGGGAGGAGTCACACTGCACCAAACCACCCTGTCACTGATTATTTTCCTATAACAGCACACCGCCATGTGTGTTAGTCCTTACTTATAACAATATAAAAATAACGAATAAGTTAAAAAAAAATGGTGTATTATATAAAAGTTTCTCAAAAGCTGCATCAACTAAAATTTGATAAAATAAGTAAAAATACAAATTGAATAGTTTTTAGTAAATGGACTTTTACAGCCACCATCATTCACTTATTTATCAAACTTATAAAATCTGTTAATACGACAGAAATAGTAACTTTAATTCTGCGTAAATATCATGTCATATCTCTCATTCACACCTTACTGAGGAAGAACGTAATGTTTTATGACTGTAACTATACTCTAACTTGAGCAAATATGTTTTGAATCAGGACTGCGTGGTGTTATAAGTAAACAATCTTTGTAAAAGTGGGGCAGTTTTGTGAGCGTACATGGTGGGAGCACCGATGACGTCCTTCGCCTTGTGCTGCAGCGCAGCCAGTTTAGCGATCTGATGAAACTGCTGCTCGCTGACTTTATCTGGCGGGAACACGGTCAGTAAACCCTTCACATAGTCAGGGAGAACCTGTAACACACACACACACACACACACACGGGTTACTGCAGGAAATAAAAACTTGAATTAAAAATTTGTATCTATTTAAGCAAACGTTTTCATAAACGGGAATAAATTGGCTAGTTAAGTGTGAAACGTGATCGCTGATACGTAGACAGCAAAGTCACACTGCAAAAAATGTAGCAAATAAAATATCTTGAATATAAAAGTTCAGCTACGGACCGAAATCTCGTCCATGTGCTGTTTGGATTACGGACACGCTGCAGAATAACGCACGATTATTGACTTTTGTACTATTTCTAGCTAGAAATCCAGCAAAAATGGAGCTTATTTTTATTTTAGCTGCTCTGGACGCGGTCAGTGTCTGGTATCGAGCTCCAACCCGAGTGCGCTTTAATTGAGTTTTAATTATTTTTAAATATTCCATAACCCATGTTTACAGTAAGCAGTTGGAGAAAAGCTCTGAAGTAGCTGTTTCATACTTGGTTGTAGTGAACAGTGACGCTGAGCTCGTTGTCGAACTTGAGCGCCTGAGCCCAGATCACGCGTCTGAACCAGAAGCTGTAGCTGCTGTCGATCATCTCCGCCTCGGTGCTCACGTCTAATATATATTCCCGTTTATTCAGCGGCCTCACGTTCTGACCTGCAACGTGTGAAGCGAACACAATCCAAGTCAGTTCCTGTTCTCACTTACGTTAGAGCAGCTGTAAACAGTCGTTCCCTCACCAGCCTGTCTTTATTCTATCTTCAAGACAAAAACATTTTTTCACGTTTTCTTGGCAAGAATTTTCCCTTGTTGATTGTATAACGCGAGATGTCTGCACACGTACCTCTGTTTGTAACTATGAAAATGGCGTACTCGTTCATGGCCTCCAGTCTTTGCAAAGCCAACTCGTAACACAACTCCTCGATGACATCTAAAGCCACCTACAAATACACACAAAACTAATACGCTCGTAAACGTTATAATAACCTTAAGTCACTAAAGTGGCTAAATGAGCACTTTGGAGAAAAGAAAAACAGCTTACGGTGCAGGTTTTGATCTTTAAATGCCGCTCAATTCCTCCAGGAAATAGGAAAAGCTGCCTTTTTGAGCTTCGACCAGCCTGAACGAACGTACACACAAAAAAATAATAACAATTCAAAGTATGTTTTGAGTATTGAACCGAAAATATTTTTGGGCTTTCACAATATCTGCTTTCTTAAACCTGCTAGCATGCTAGTATTACGTTAATATTAGTATTCTGTCATCTTTACTGCTATACCACAGTATTAATCAGTGAATGTCATGTTTGTGTGTTCCGTGTGTTCTGACCACTATGGCTTTGAGCTCCATGCTGCTGGGACACACACTCCTCCCACCACACTGCAACGTCTTCATCAGGTTCTGCTCGCAGGCTTTAGCAATGCCTGCGAATGAATCATGAACACATGATGAAGGATTGTGGCAGAAATTCAAGCTAGTTTTAAAACGTACATGAAACCCTTCCTTTGTGTTCTCTCTGAAGCCACGCCCCCAAAACCTGCACCACATATGCTCGAATGCTAGCATGACAGCTACGTAAAATGTTACGACACACAGCTTTTTGTTGTTACACGCATCTGTGTGTGTGTGTGTGTGTACGTGTTTGTATGTGTTTGTGCGTACCGTGAAACAGAGATCCCGAGCTTGTGCATGCATCCTGTAAGAATTTAAGCAGGAAGGGACGCAGGACGTCAGAACACGGGCAATACGCTGTGAGAATGTAGAGCAGACGCCAGCCTCTCTGACAGCTGTCTCTGCACAACACACACACACACACTCTTGTGCTCTTTGGGCCATATTCAGAGTCATGACTGCAAATTTGGTTTAACACTCAGTATTCAGCAGTTTATAAAATAGCACTTGATCCAGCACATCCCATTACTTTGCTTTGTTTATATACTGCACCAACAGTTACTCGTGTGCACAAATTAATGACATCATGACATACTAATCCAAGGTCGTGAAATTGTAACGTGTGCACAGGATGTAGGTGAATTTATCACACTTTAGCATAATTAATAAAATACCAGTATTTTTGTTCGTTTGTTCTCCTGTAAAAATAAATAACGAATCACCTAGTGTGAAGTTTGAAGGATAATCTGACCTAGCAAATCATCTGATACGCTTACAGAGAAATGTTAAATCAAGTCATAATTTTAATCAATACAAATTTTCAATTTAGTGTTTGTGTGATTCATCAACTATAACTTCAACAGAAGCACTATTAAATCTAAAATATAAATATTTTATATTTATGATGAGATTTTAATGAGGAAATGGTGGCTGAATGAAGGGGAAAAGAGAGAAAGTGTTGTATCTTACGGTTTAGGGCTGGTGTTGGCGGTGATCTGTTTGAGCACTTGACAGTACGCTTCATCTCTCATCAGCTCGTACTCGCCAATCAACTGTCAAACGTGTACAATAATCCTGTTACACTTTTACAGCAACACGTAGATTCATGATGTTAACAAATCATAGGCGTCTATGAGATCATGTATGTGGAAGAGGGTGGATAGCACTTTTCTCAGTGTATATACAGTATGTCATTCTTTAATAAGAAACTGTTATTGTTCCTGTGGTGTAAGAGGAATAAAACACTTCAGGACATGGTGTTATTGGAAAATAATCAACTTTAGGGTTGTAACAATAACTCCATTTTGCACCGAGCTGCATAAACACCAATGCACTGACTTATTAGAGGCTTTATTTCAGAAGAAAAATGGAAACCATGACATACTGACAACAAGTAATTGTCTTTATGTAAAACAATAAATACATTTTACAGTAAAAGACTTTTGGACCCTAATATTTGAGTTTTACCTTTAAAAAGGTGTGGAGGACAAAATGTTCAGATTGGCCTCGAAGTGGATGGTCACCCATGAACTTCATTATGGCTGAACACACACACACACACACACACACACACACACAAATAAAACTTTCTTCAACAAAGCTGCATAGAAAGAATCAGCTCCACACAGTATCTAAAATCTGATAAAGTAAATTAGAAAAGTGTGTGTAAAAGCAAAATGAACTGTGGGTGGGATTAGTCTGAATTCCATTGAGTTTGGAGGTTGAATCAGGATTTAAAAAAAACAGCACACATCTCTAGTCATGACTCTCACCCAGGAACGTTTCCGAGGCGACTCGGTTCATGTTTGGCTTGGTGAACTCGATCAGTGACTCCTGGATGGGGTTCTGAAGACAAGTTTAACAGTGTTGGTGTTAAACATCAACAGAGACAGTTCTTCAGCACTGATCCTAACACAGGCTTGGCCTACATACAGGTTATAGTCATGTGACCTAATGAATAAGTGTAACTTGCATGGCCACGCCCCTTTACAACCTTATCCTGTCTAAATAGTACATAAGCGTATAAGTATTGTTTAGGAAGTATAGATAAGGTACAGAGTAGGGAGTATACAATAGTAGAGTGTGTATTTTTTTTTTAAAAATCAGGCCACAAAACGATCTTTAACACAACTTTGGCTTATGTTTATTAGCACACTGCATGTGTGTGCACACTACCTTGCTGAATTTGGTCATTTCTGCAGGGTCTCTGCCACCTTGATCTTTCTTGGATTTCTCACTAGCAACAAGAAAAGAGAAATATCTACGCTATAACCTCCTTTTTGACAAAAATCATATGCACTCGCATGTGTAATAATCCAAACCTTTTACTGCCACCCCACTGCCTGAAGTATTTCCGGGCAAATTCCACCATGGTGTATTGACTGTCCAAGAAGACGCTGCCATTTGTCTCATGGTCGCTCAAATCACCAAAACGATCCTAAAAGATGAGATGGATTTAGCACAAATCTGTTGCGTTCACTGTTATGTAGTAGAGTTTTGCATAGACTAGTCGATTAATACATTCCCGAGTCGCCTCTGTGTTCTTTTTATTCTGGAAAGCACTAGATTTTTTTCTACATACACACAAAGTTTGGGTTTAAATATCCATTTGAGTAAACAATTGACTTTAATTATAGTGCTTTTATATTTATAATCAAGTAATGTATTATTGAATCAAGCTGACTCATGTGGCATTTTAAAGGAAGACATGAACAACTGGATGGATGAGGCTTTGGTCGACATGGTGGTCATGAACTTGCAACCCTTTACCATTGTTGGAAAAAAGAAAAAAATAATAATTTGCATTCTGCAGCATAAACATTCAGACCCAAGATTTAAAAAAAACAAAAAAAACACACTTGGGTTTGTCAATCCAAGCCAAAAAACAGAAATGAACCTGGACCTAGAATATGCATCTCTGATTCACACCAAAACCAGGAACTATGTGCACGATGTTCAGTCTATATCAGATATCATACTATGAACTCATCATCTGGAATGATTTGAATTATTTGCTGTGTAATTAACTGCAACTACCATTCAAACACAACCAACGTTATCCCCTCATCTTTGTCCCAGTCATTAGCATCAACTTCAGTTTTGGATTATCAGGACAGAAAAGTCCACATGGAGGTCACTAGATACCTGCAAGATTGATACCCAGGCTGACATGAAGACCCACTGAAGCACTGGAACACCAGATCAGCTTCAAACCCTTGTGTTATGGCAACAAAAGTGTGTATGCCTGCTATCTGCTTTTGGCTCCTTGTGAGTGGATTTTTTTCAAAGGCTGGGGAAATACTAATATTAATTTTTAAAAAATAGTCGTCATCTTAGTCCCAACACAAATCTTTTTACTTAAACACAAATGACGACAAGTAATAATCTGAGTCTTCTTTCTGTATTTGTAACTCATCTTCCAGTTACACAAATCATTCGTAGTGACTTTTCCTCCTGCACAGACCTTATTATTTATACCCTACTGCCCAAAACAAGCATAAATCCAACCTGTGTCCTAATACGAATACCAAAGTGCCAAAGAATACACATTATTAGATTATGATAGTATGTGGTGTTTTAATACATATGGCCAGATGATGTCACTAGTGATACAGGAGTCAAAGAGTTTCAAATCCTAGAAACAATTTCTGGCACGATCATTTGGATGATTGTGTTTCTCTTTGGCTCATCATGGCCAGTGAGCCACCCACAGAGAAAGGGATGGACCCATGGATCAACCAAAAGTTCAGGCCCACCAAGTGTCTGGGCTGAACCTAAAGAATGTTAGGCCTAGAGCATGCATAAATAAATAAATAAATAAATAAATAAATAAAATGAGAGCTTAGAGAAGCCAGAGAAATTACCAAGATGTACCAAAATTACCAGCTCAGACTTGAGCACCAGCATGTAGCACGATTGACTCAAGACTAAGCACTGAGTGAGTGGAGAACTGTCCTTAAATCAACTCAGACACAGATGGAGCCAATTACTCCTGATTATAATTAAGATGTTGCTCTTTGGCTCCCTCTGGAGGCAGAAGCTGGTTTAGCACTGTTTCTGGTTGCTCTCTGCCTCCCTCTAGTGGTGGCGCAAGGCCAAGCCGGCTGTCCCCTTACACCAACTGCTTCACTCATTTGCTGTTGTTGTTGTTGTCTTGGGGTTCAATTGAACCTTTCAGTCCAAAGTTCATTCATCTGTGGGATCTAATTGTGAACAATGCAGTGTGTATGTGTGTGTGTGTGTGTGTGTGTGTAAGATTTTTATATTAGCATAAAAGTGTTTTGTACTGATGCTGTGGTACCTTCAGCTGTTTGGAAATTGCTTCTAAAGAGGAACCAGACATTTTTTCCTAAGAGATAATAATATGATATAATAGTATAATAATACTGTATAATTGTAGCACTATTCTTCAGCCTCTAGTGTTGCGTCGAGTTCACACGCAGCATCGCAGCCAGTAATGCCATCACCTGACTCTTTCTGGGTCTCATCTCTCCTTGCTTGTCTGAGGGCAGATTTAGAAAATCCGGAGCTGATACCGGAATGACGCAGTCTGCGGGAAATGCACCACTGCGACTCATCACTGGCTCAAACCTCCAGCCTGGAAGAAAAAGTCTCCAGTAAGTACATTAAGCTTTACGCATGCACTGATAATACGTATATAAATGATACAAATTAAATAATCATTATGAAAATCGTGTGTTTGATTTACATGTCACGTGCTCGCCTTTGTCCTAGCTTTGTTCTCGGAATAGATTAGCGAACCAAGCTAGCTGTCCTAGCTACGTACACTCATCAGAGGCACCAACGATCTCTGCTACGTCTCCTTACACGTTTAACGAGATAACAGGATAAGATGAAATCTAGACAATGTTACTACGTCTTACCGAAGTCTGTTGTGTCTCTGTTTACCTCCTCCAGGTAGACGACCTTCTTCTTCACCACGCATCCATACAACTGGCCTAAACGACACACACACACACACACACACACACAGTACACTGTAAAACAGAACAACGTTATATATTTTATACATGCGTGCGAAATTCAGAGCCTCACCCTCCTGTAGGCTGTCCATAGCTTGCAAGCGGATGATGTCTCCTTTATGGAAGCTAAGCAGAGCTAGCTCTTCGGTGATGTAGTTCCTCTCAGCTACGGCGTACTCAGAGTCCTGCAGAGAGAGAGAGAGAGAGAGAGAGAGAGAGAGAGAGATTCAGGTAGAAAAACAGATTAAATATACCTGACCATGCACTGAAAGAGCAGACTGAGGGTTTCTTTATATCGTAGATACATGAGACTCAATCCATGTGTAGGGTGTGAAAGATGGGTAAATTATTACTATTAAATTAAATATTAGAACTTATTATTTTTTTAAATAATAATAATTTACCCACCTCACATAACCTACGTATTTGGTTCCTTACATGTGGCACCAAACATGCAGGAGGTTATGTGAAGTGGGTAAGTTGAGGTTGCTGTTATTATTATTATTATTATTATTAAAAATATTATATTAACTTTTCATTTCTAATTTAAATTCTAAACTACAAAGTGTATATTTTGTCTATAAGACTGATGAATTCGATTTACAGTGAAGCACCTACAGTATATTGCCGGTATGTACCCTGTATTTCTAGCACTTCCTGTATAAAGTGAGCCGTTTCCTCTACGCACGAGTGGAAAAGCAAGGAGGAAAAGAGCTTACTGATAAGAACACGAATTTCAGAACGTGTCGCTGATGTGTTGTTTCTCGCATTTGCATTTTTGACATTTTGAGTGGAAATTCTTTAACTGGGAGTACAGAAAGGAGTGCAGTGAAGAACAAGAAGCCTGACCTCCTTCAGCTGAGAGATGAAGAGATCGACCATGTGCTTGATCTGCGGTGCTTTAGCGGAGAACAGGATCAGCTTTTCGTTCATCAAATTGAACTCCAGCATGTTCGGAGACGGGATGGTCACAAACAGGATGTCGGTGTATCTGAAAGAAAGAAAGAAAGAAAGAAAGAGCAGAGATAAATAAGCTAGCTATGATTTTACAGAATGTTGATTAGAGTTTCAGAGAACGTTTCATGTTTTAGGTTTTAGTATTAAAAAAACACTGAGTTATTTTTGAACATGTACCTGTACGATCTCAGAACTCTGAAGTAATCTGGAACTTTGGCGCTACTCTGCACTGTTTTCAGTAGTTTGATACCGGAGTGAGACACGGCCAACACCTGAACTCCAGTACCTACGCTGCCCTGTGACATACACGATCAAAAACATCACACTTTTAACAACAGATGAGTCGGTGTCAGGGCTTACATAAGGAATAAACCACATGGAGGTGTTCTGTTAAAAGAAAATAATCAACGACAGGGTTGTGTGATGAAGTGGAGTTCATGTTATCACCGCAAGGTCGATTATTTTTTCCAACGGTTACATTTTTTATTAATGAAAGAACAACAAGATGATACGTTTTTATCCATTTTCAGTTGCATTTAATCTTACTATAGCAGCTATAAAGAGCCGTTCTCTCACCAGCCTCTTTTTTCTCTCTCTCTCTCTCTCTCTCTCTCTCTCTCTCTCTCGAAGCACTTACAACATTACCTCTGATAGTTATGATGCGCTCGTGAAGTTTTCAGTAAGGAGATGTTTATTTAACATTTTTGTATGGAAGGAGTCTCCAGTTTCGGCGCTTTGCAACAGTCAATAAGCTTTCCGCAGAGGAGTAGAATGACTTCTATAATGTAAGTGAGAAGAGGAAATAACTTGTTTTGAGGATGTTCCACAACATTAAATGTAACTATAAATGGATAAAAAGTACTACATGTTGTCTTTTATAACATAATAAATAATAACTTCATCAAACCACCCCGTCGTTGATTAATTTCCTATAATACCATCTCCGCCAAATGTTTTACTCCTTACTTCATGAATGAATAAATAATGTTAATTACGGAAATCTTTATATAAAAATCACTTTTTTGGCGAAACCTCATTCTTTTTGTTATTCAGGACTCACCGATGCGGGGAAAAGCCGCGAGAAATAAATCTCCCAGGACTCGCGGGCCGCCAAGACAACGGCCTTCTTTACGCCTTCATCCTGAACGCTTGCGTTCTGCGCTATCTTGTGTTGCGCTGTCACACACATACGCTTTTTATTAACACAAAAGGACAGCACTGTGGTTAAAGTGGCAAAACGTTAGGATTTCAAGCTCACGTACTAAACAAGGCCTTCATCTTCAGCCTGTCCTCTTTGGTGATGCGCACACAGGCCTCTGAAAACATGTCGTTAACAATCTGAGGAAGAGAGGAGCGGTGAAAAAGTGGAAAAAAAAAAACAGTTTGGAACAAAATGTCATCTGTATTCTATTTTTATAGCACTTTTAATAATCGTCACTGTCACACAGCAGCTTTAAAGAAATCCAGACGTTGATTTAGATCCCTAATGAACAAAAAAAGAGGTGAATAAAATTAAAAAGGAACATGAGGTTTCTCTGTGAGCATAGCCGATGAGCGCTAGGTCAGCTTATCCTTCAAACCGTGGGGTTTTCTTTAAAGATAGCGCATTGAATTCATTCAAACACTGGCATTATTTTATTCACTTAAAGTACAACTCAAAGCAGTGAAATAAAAGCGTGATCAAATTGCCTAAATCCTGTTCACACACGTTACGATTTCATAACCTCGATTTAGCATCGTGTGGCTTCATTAAGTTGTGCGTACGAGTTACTGTCAGAGCACGATCTAAACAAATAAAATGCGATGTACTGGATCAAGTGCTATTTTATAATCTGATGAATAATGAGTGTGGAAGCCAATATACTAGACTTCTATTAGATTTATTTTAATGCTTGCCATCTTCTCATTCAGATATCATCATATTAGTCATTTTTAATATGTTTTTAAATATAGAAAAAAATAACCATTTCCTAATTCATTCCGCATTTTCTATCCTTTACTTTTTTCGGGGTTTAAATGTGAGCGCTTTCGTTTGGATGCTATTAAAAAAATCCTGTCTTGGACTCAAGAAAAAATCTGGCAACCTCGGATGCATGAACCACATGCAGGTGATTTTAATGATCTGAATGTGGAGCTCAGAAAATCAAGTGCGTGCATAACCCGATTCTGAATATGTGTAACTTTCCCCACATAAATATTGATATAACTTTTGAACATAAGTCTCAGACTCTTAGATACAAAAATACACAGTATTAGTGTGAGATTATTCACTGAAGCAAGGGTGAGCTTTAGGTTTAAACCAAAGGGGAAGCGTATTCATGTGGAAACATCCCCAGCAACAGAAATACGGTTCATATTAATAAGAATTGGTAAGAAAATTCCCTGATCAGTGCTAAACAGACTAGCTGTAGTATTGTTCTTACCTGCTTGAATATAATGTCCAACACAAGTGGATGATTCCAGCTGTCCTTGGGGTAAAACACCTGATAAGAGAGCTGATTTTATTTCAACAGTCAAAACAGTTGTAAAATTCTGCCACATTTTATTTCTCAAACAAAACACAAAGATGCGTTACTTAGTCTTTGTCCTTAAAATAGCGACTTACACAAAATCGTACAAGACGTTTTGTATCAAAAGTTAAAATTTTCATGATGTTAAATGCAAATTTTTTGTATTCTCATCTCATCAGGTCATTCTGAAGCCAAAATTAACTTGTGGCTTGGTTTGAGTACACACACACACACACACACACACACACACACACACACACTGGATGATGTGGGAAACGATGTATTTCAGTCTCAAAACAGCTAAACAGTGTTTTAAAAGCCTGAAGTTTTTAATAGTTAAGAAAGTAAAGCACGCACCTCCTTCCTGAGGTAGAGCTTCCACGGGACGTTGGTGTACGTGTAGTATTCGTCCACGTTGCTGAGGTGGAGCGATGTTTGAATGGTTTCCGATTCGACGGGCAGATCTCTGGACACTGCATTCACACACATACACGTTTACTATCCTTGTGAGGACCTCCCATTGAGATAACTATTAATGCTTTGTCTAAAATGGAGTCATAACCATAACCTCGGTAAACAAAAGGAAACATCTTGGCAGGTTCTTTCGTTCTTGGAGACCAGAAGACCACAAGGTCAAACCTGCCAGATATTCCTATCCTTGCGGGGACATTTGGTCCCCACCAAGATATAAAAACATGTGATGTTTTAGCTACTTTAAACTCATCCACACATAAAATAATGCAGTTTTATGCTTTTAAACACACTTCAGTGTGTGTCGATTCTGTTTTGATTCACTGATGTGATTTTGAATAATAAAAAAAAGCTAATATTTAATTAGTGTCTTTTTGTGCACCGTGTGTTTGATACCTGGTGGTATTTTTAACGGTGGTTCTGGTGCCCGCTTTTTAGTGCTCTGTGTTGGTTTGAGACCAGTTTGTCTAGATCCAGTTACAGCAGATGGAGCTCTTCTCTGCAATCACACACACACACACACACACACACACACACATTCATACGCTGCGTTTGACTACAGCTTGTAACTTCAGCTTCTGTTCTCTGCCCAGGAAAAGCTAAAGAAAACGCCCCTCGACTCGGGGTAATCTCCTCAACCACGAGTTCCTCAGAGTTCAGGGAGTGACGTCAAATCAAAATGGCCGCTCACAGCATCAGCAGTAAACACAGCAGCACTTCTTATCTTTAAATGATTTATACTGTCCAGTATATACACGTATTAGCTTTAGATCAATCAAAATACAGATATATTCTCTTGATAAATCTAAAACACTGATTCTACAGTTCACTCATTGTTATTAGCTGACTAGCTTGTTGCTAGCAAAAGACGAACATGGAGTGACCAATCACATGTTTTTCAGGCCAAAAGCATTTTTTTTCATGAAAAGTGTATGTTGACTCCAATTTACGCTGCACTTACGAGTCTCATAACTATTGGACATCGATAAAAATGTGATACAGAAACGTAAACAATCAGAAAGGAAGAGTTAATTACCTGTGGAGGAGGCGGAATGTCCATCTGCGTCTTCAAAATCTGTAAGGCCTCGTCATGTGGATGAACTTTTTTCATAAAAACTTTGCCTTCTCTTCTATAATGCAGAAATACAGAAATGATTTAGGATCTATATCTATGGCTACAACCGAGTTTTTAGTTCATAATTTAATGTTTAAAAAAATCCAGACATGTATTCAGTAAAAATATTATTAGGCTAAATGGAGTCTTTAATCAGCTTTAATCCGAGTCTATAACTGGTGTTATATTTGTACGTGAAAACACTCACACACCTCTTGCTCTCCGGTTGAGGCGGCTCAGGTGGAGTTTGATATTGTTTAATGATGTCCTTTATGTTGTGGCTGGGAACGATATGCTCTGTGTTAGAGACGGAATATTTCACCACTTCGGTATCAGGAGCCGGAGCCGTTCGCATCGGACCTAAGACTGCTACTGGAGCTGAGAGAGAGAGATAGAGAGAGGACAAAAATTAAAGATAAAAAATAAACACAGCAAATTAAACTTGTGATAAAATCACCTACATCTTGCTTACATATTACGATTTCGTGACTTCGATTGAGTATCTCGTGGATTCATTCAATTTTACGCAAAATAACTAATGCTAAAATAGCAGGATGTGCTGGATCAAGTGCTATTCTATGCGCTGCTGAATAATGAGTGTGGAAGCCATTTTGTTAAATTAAACTAGTGAATAATGTGATCATATTCATGCAGCAATACACTGGTGATATACTAGTTTTTTTAGTTTTCTTTTTTAAATTATTTCGTGCTTGTCTGTCATATCGTATAATATTTTAGAGTTAAAGACGAGTGTTTGTGTTGAAAAGTGGTGGTCTAGACACTGTTGAAAAACCCTCGTCTCAGACGCTTCTACGCTTCAGAGCCACACAGGACATTTTATTAAACTGACTGGAGAGTTCAGAAAATCTGCTGAAGCAGGTGCGTAACCCGACTCTGAATACACGTAACTTTCCCAGTGTAAATATTGATCAGACTTTTGTGTCAGAATCGTACATGTTAAACGTGAAAGAAAAAAAAAACAAGAGCATGACAGGAAAACAGACTACATACCATGTTTTTTGGCCGGCTTTTTGTCTATTATTACTTTTGCTGGAGCAGGATTTTGTTTCTTGTCTAAACCTTCTTTCAGGTCTTTACCCTAGAGATAAAGCAAGATGTAACATGTAGCCAATAAAAAATTAAATCTTCCATCAAACTCAAGTACATGAACTTTTAATTGCTCAGTTTAATCTCTTTCATAAACATAAAAAAGTATCATTAAAATAATCTAAAGAGATTGTTTTCATTGCTATGCAGCACATGAAGGCTAGATAACGTATGCTAATTAATCGATATGTATGCTAATTAATCGGAATCTGTTTATTTAGCTACATATCTGTTAAAGGAGAAAAAAATAACATTAAAAATACATACAAAATAATAATAATGAAGTAAAATAATTTGAAGAAATACATATGTGTAGCAGTCTGGGAAAACAAATGAAAACCCCCTGAAAACTCATGTTTTTTTTTCTGCTTTAAGAAATCGTAAATGTATTTCACCACAATGACGTGAAAATGTTTTTATTTACTCTCTAATCTTGTCCACGCTATCTTTCTGCAAAGATGCTGTAGTGTAAGGAGCCAGTCGCTATCTAAGTGTGACTTTCTCACACGCTTTGATCAAGTTGTTGGATAGCCGTAGTTTGTAAACGTAACGTTCAAAAGAGAGACATATTTACGTTAAGAACTAAAATGCCAAAAGTGTTTTCGCAGGCCGTCACACACAAGTACACGTAAGTGAGATCCAGCTGAACCTGTTCTGGCATGTTTCTGGATGTTTGCGTCGTCTTTAGCTGATGGTTCAAGCCGGGGTTCGAGGTCACGCTCGAGCTAACGGTGTAGGACGAAGGCGTAACCTGTGCATAGGGGCTGGGTGGGAAGTTGGCATACGGGCTCGGGGGTAATGCAGAGTACGAGCCGGAGAGGAGGGGGGTGTAGGGGGTGTAGGGGGTAGGAGGAGGACTGGTGGGAGGGCTGGAGATGGGGCTCGTCGTCGTCATGGCGATGGCCTGCATCGTCATCTGTTGGGCCTGAGTAATAAACAGAAAGCAGAATTCTGAGTGCAAGGACAAGGTCACATGTATTCATTGTGTAAAAGTGTAGTTAATAATAATAATAATAATAATAACTAGAGTAAAAAAAGTATAAAAACTGAGAAATACAGAAAAAAAAACGTAGTAAAAAATATAATAAAATAACACAAATAATAACAACGTGTAAAATAATGCTATAAAATAAATATATAATTATAAAAAAATAATTACAAAAATATATTCTTAAAAATGTGTAAAAAAAAAGGGATTTAAAAAAGGATTAAAAAATATAACATAAAAGTTGTTAAAGCTACAGGTCATAGGATTTTTTTTGTTAAAAATATTATAAATAATAATAAAAAAAATCTTTATTGAGTAAAGGATGAAAATTCCTGAGCTGTTTTTGTCACCCTGACTCTCCTGTAATAAAAGTGATTTACAGTAATTCCCCGTCAGTGTTGCTGGAATCATTGCTAAATTATTATAATTGCTGAATAATTGTAAAATAATGTTTGATGCCGGCTTCCAGCTAGCTTCTGTTAGCCAGGCGGCTCGCTAGCTCTGGTGTTTTAAAGCTCACGTGCCATAATGACAGCTTGCTGATTGATGAGAGCTTGTTGCTGCTGCGCCATCAGCGTCTGCGGATCTGAGAAACACGAGGTGCAGAATGAAAAACAGAAACAATCACAACTCCAGAGCAGGTTTTAGATAGTTGTGTAAGTTTTTTGCTACCTTGAGCCGGCACACTGGGCACAGCTGGAACAGCAGGCAGCACCCTCACCGCTGCAGCATTCACACATCACCAGATTCGTTAATAAAATGAATACACTGATTTCCTATTAGTGTGTGTGTGTGTGTGTGTGTGTGTGTTACCTCCTGGTCGCTGAGCTGCTGAGAAAGGAACCCTGACTGTGGATGGAACGTCGTCACCGTGGCCAGCACCGATACCTCCACCTCCTTTTATTCTTCCAGACAGAGCAGACATGTCCATATCCTAAAGAGAGAGAGGGAGAGGGAGAGAGAGAGAGATAGACTGAGAGAGATTTTTTTTACATCTAATTTTTTTTTTTTAGATATACGGTGGGACAAAAAGCTTTAGACAATGCAGAGAACTCTCTTTGTATCTCTCTCTCTGTCTCGTTCCTTCTGTATGTCTCTCTCTCTCTCTCTCTCTGTTTTCTGTCTCTCTTTCTGTGCCTGTCTCTGTCTCCCTCTTTCTGTCCATCTTTCTCCCTCTCTCTCTCTCTCTCTCTCTCTCTCTCTGCTTTCAGTCTCTATGTCTCGCTCTCCGTTTCTCTCTCTCTGCTCTCAGACTTTCTTTCTATCTATCGTTCTTTCTGTGTGTGTGTCTCTCTCTCTGCCTGTGTCTCCCTACCCCATGTCCATCTGACAGTACAGGGTCAAACAGGCTGTCCACGTAGCGATCCATTCCCCTCTGAGCTCTGTCATAAGAACCTGTCAAACACACACACACACACACGCAAACACACACACACGCAAACACACAGTTAACCAGAAATGAACTACACTTAAACTTGGTGACGTTGTTCTTCAGGGCTTCTGAATTTTATTAAATAATATTTTTAATTAAAAATCCATCTGAGAATGTGTGTGAGTGTGTGTGTGTGTGTGTGTGTGTGTGTGTGAGTGTGTGTGTGTGTGTGTGCGCTACCCTGACTGTAGTGATCATCAGACATTGGCAGACTGTTGGTCACCAGTGCTTCGTCTTCTCCATCGAATCCGCTGCCAAAAAGACTTCTGTGAACACAATTCCACAGACGATTTACATTTATTTATTCATTTATTCCAGTGACTAAGACTTCAAGCCAAGACTGAAGCCGAGCAGCTGAATTCATTCGGTCTTTCTCTTAAAACTGGGGAGACATCACTGATTAATTTCCATTAACAACAGAACACCGAGTGTTTTATTCCTTGCTCTTAAAGATAACCTGAGAACATCCTATACAAGAAACAGCGACTCTGGGGTAAACATAACTACAGAACTTGTTGCTGGGTCTAAAATGGTGTCCGAAACACAAACACACACACACACACACACAGACACACACACACACACACGTACATGCTGGCATTGTGCCGCACTCTGGTGGGATCATGTGTCGAGATGATGAAGTAGCTTTTCTGTTTCGGGAAGTCTGACAACAGCTCGAGGTCACACACCAGATCCATCACGTAGTCATGGCCTTCAAGCTCCACCCACTGCCCCACCTCTTTCATCAGCACCGACCAACCGCGGCAGCTCTCCGAGGACACGCCCCTGCAGACAAAATCACCATGACTGACTGAATAACAAAACATACGTTTGTTGACCTTTTAAGAGTCTTACTGTATGTTTTGCTAAATTTCAGCATCAGTAATGCTCGAAAAAATGGTACCTGCCCTTACCTGTGCAGTAGAACATCTCGCGCCAGATCCTCACCACTCGTCCAGGAGTGAACCGGACACAGCAAAGACATTCCTACACACACACACACACACACACACACACACACACACACACTATCATATATCAGCCATCAGTTGATAGAAGAGAGCAGACAAGTGAAGAGAACCTTAAAAATAAAAAAGAAATAAGGAATAAACTGAATGAAAACTGAGGAGTGGAGATTTGAGATTTCCATGCCATCCAGACATCAATTTCAATCGCAAAGTAAAAGCATATAAACTTGTCGTCACGCAAGTATTCACCCCCATTTGACATCAAAATCAAATCTGAACTTTTTGGCCTTGGCCCTGAGAACACCATCCCCACTGTGAAGCATGGTGGTGGTAGCATTCAAATTCAATGCTTTTCATCAGCAAACAGATCAGATGGATGGAGCCAAATATAGGGCATGTAGCATGTTGCTTAACAGCACAAAAATCAACCTTATATACAATAACAAGATCATTTTGATAGGATTTGACATTTTTTATAATGGGCCGTACCATCAAGGCAGTGCACTTGGAGGGCCATGTGGGCTTTTTTGCGGTTGGCAGTCCACTCCAGAAGAGAAAGAGGGTAAGTCCGCGCTGCCTCGGATCCCAGCTGGCATTTCTGCATGGCATGGAGCAGCTTGTGCTGGCATAATGCTTTAAATCCATTCAGTGCATAATCAGATACGAACCTGAATTTTAATAATGTAAACAAAAAAAATATTAGAAATCAGAATATTAAGATGTATTTAAATACCACACAAGTTTATCTCAAAAGGCTAAAAAATGTTGAAGTAATGGATTCTTCATCAAAACCCACATTTTTATTTATTTCGGAACATCCAACTTATCAAACAGAATTATTTCGTTATTTAGTGTAGAGAGTGTGGATATTGTCGTACTTCAGCAGATACTTGGCCATTGTGTCACTTGGAGCGAAGGAACTCAGACAAGCCGCCATTAGCAGCCACCCTCTCTCAGCGTTGCGCAGGTGTTCATTCCTCCACACCTGATTGGCTACCTGAGCTAAAATCTCATCCCTGACTGGTGGAGTAGCCAAACCCCGTTGGATGATGTAATTCCCGAACAGGTTCTCTTGAGCGCCGTTCAAGTTCGGGTCGCCCATGAAACGTAAAATCTATACAAACGAATTCACAATCAAGCTACGTATATATAAACATGCAGTCAGATAAACATATAAAGAGGACACGGATGATGATGATGATGATGATGATGATGATGTGGTTTTACCAGTAAAAAGATGTCGAGAGCATCCTGTTTTAGATCGTCTTCCAGACGAGTCAGAGAAGCTTGTAGAGGTGCGGTAAGCATTCCAAACTGCAGCTCCTGTACACGTTAGTCATATAAATTTGTGTTGATTTTTGTGTGTTTACGGTCTATGTGTCTTTCTATATAATTGTGTGCATGAATATATCTCTGTGTGTGTGATGTCTGATATTTTTGACTGGCTCACCACCCTGAGAACGCTGTGAAGCATGGTGGTGGTAGCATCACATTGTGGGGATTTCTATTGACTATTTGTCATCACACAAACAGGAAGATCTGAGATTTTTGACCTTGTTGGGGACATTTAGCTTTGTCCCATGTGGAAAACTGCTTTTTTATAAATAAAAACTATTATTTAATACTTATACAAATAATGTGTACATGGAGGTGTCCTTATTGTGTGTATTTATTTATTTATTTTTGTGTGTATAGATATATAATGTCTTTCTATATGGTTGTGTACATGAATATATCTGTGTGTATTTCTATTTTTCTGTGTATTGGTGTGCCACTGTGAAGCATGGTGGTGGAAGCATGGTGGTGGAAGCATGTTTTGGGGATGCTTTTGTCCCTTGTGGTGAGGTTTGGATAGGAATATCTTACCGTTTTGACCTTGTGGGGACCTGGTCCCTATGAGGAAAACTGATTTTTAAATTGAAATTAAAAAAATAAATAAAATAAAAATAAAAAGTACAAAAGATTTTCTTATGGTTCATGAGGTGAAGTTTATGGTTTAATTTTGGTCTAGCATAGCATTAATTACGGGCATTAACGTCCTCACAGGGATAGTAAGACAAACGTGTGTGTGTGTGTGTGTGTGTGTGTGTGTATGTGAGATAGTGTGTGTGTGTATGTGTGTGTTTCCTCACCCTGAAGTTGGAACGGATGTATTTGGTCATTAGATAGTTATTGATATCCAGAGGGAGTGTGAGTTGAGGATAAACCTGCACTCTGAGCGCTTCAACCAGAGCCAAACACTCGGAATGCACCTCTTTACCATCTACACACACACACACACACACACACACACACATTAATACGCAAGCAAACAGTCAGATAACTGAGAGTATCACAGAATCATCCAGGAGTTATTATTTCATTAAGTACTCCATTGATACTTATTAGTCATCGATCTTCAAGTCATCACTTAAAGCCTAGACAAATCTTTTTTTTTTTCATTTAGACAATATCATGTTGCTAACATAAAGTGTTAACTGTTTTCCTCCCTTAATGACTACCACCCGATAAAGACACAACACACAACCCTTTAAGTATTTTGCATTATTGACCCGGTTACAGGGTTATATTCAGATTTCATCAGGGAAAGTTCCTCGTATTCAGAATTGAGTTACGCACATACTTCCTTAAGTCCATTTTCTGGGTTCCTGATTCTTACAATTATCCACATGTTGTTAGCAAGTTCTCTAAAGTTTGTCAGTTTTTTCTTGCGTACAAGTGTCCAAGTCCGGGTTTTTCAATACCCTGTTTTTCTAGACCACCCATGATATCACTACACATCGAGATACCATATTCCATTACACTGATGTATCATATTTCTATATAAGAGTAAAATTGAAATAAATGGCAACCTGCTGTGGCCTGCAGCAGCTCTTCCAGTTCAGCAGGAATGACCAACTGGGACACGTTAATCACCTCTCGACTCACTCGCGCCTATAAAATAAATAAATAAAAAACCCTCCATATTAACAATCGGTATCGATAGAAAAACAAGAGGAGGAAAACACGAGCGAAAAATGGACAACATATAAAGGAACATCCTTCAACCATTTACTCTTCATTTCAGTTGAACGCTGGAGGATGAAGACCAAAATAACCAAAACACAATCTCATACTTCGCATTGCATTTAATTGAATTTAACGCCACTCTCTTTTGAAATGCTGTTCTTCTAATGTACATAAGAATCATTTTGTTTTACTTTGTTGCACTTCTTCACCACTGACCACAAGAAGTCACCTTCGCCACCTTCACCTTCGAGTTCAGAACTTTTTTTTTTTTTATAACTGTTTGCACTTTATCTCAATCTCAAGCAGTTTCTCTATTTAAACTGCAGGTTAGCTAGGCTTCATGTGCGAAGTCTTGCCACTGTTTTCAGGTTGTCCATGTCTAGCTAGGTGTATAATCTGTTTACATCTGACACTTTTGTTCCTTTTTTTTTTTTTGCATTGTAATGTTTAACCTTTTCATACAACTATCCAAATAATCAAAGATTAGATTCAGCATTTGAATTGTTTTTGAGTTATAGAGGTTTTAGCTTGAATTTAACAGCGTTAAACTAATCAAACAAGCTAATCATGATAAGCACTAATAAATATAACAACGTGGATGATGGTGGTTTGTAACAATGGTGTTTTTTTTTTTGCTGCTATTCTTTTTACACTAGCAATTGGATCCATCACTGTTTCTGAAGATTCATTGCAATTAGTTTTATCGTCTCATCTCCTCACCTCTTCTGCCATCCTGACCATGAGGAGGTTATCCTGTTGAAAAAAAAAAAAAATCAGTTAGATTATCGAATTCTGTTTACGCATACTGTACACTTTGTATTTGACAAATAAAATTTAAAGAATCTAAAGGAAAAATATATGACACGTCCTACCCTGATGTAGCGTTTGCGGTTCACGATGAGCTGAACCGGTGAACGGAACTTGATCAGGATCAGTCGCTTCTGTAGGAGATATCGCCTAAACGCCAATTTTAAAAGTTTAAGATTAAACTAGAATGAATGAACTTGTGCAGAGATGAAATTATTGTCATATACAGTATAATAATACTAATGTACAATTATATTAAATGGAATATGCAAAATAACGTTAATTCAATAAAATTGAACCAGCACACAACTGAAATTTTATACAAAATAGTTGCAATTTATTCGAAATTCAAATTAATTTTTGAAATTAACATTATCGTTTTATTATTATTATTTATTCTCACTTTAAAAGATAAGAGTCTTTGGAGTTTACCTCAGGAGGTAGCCTCGGCACCTGGCCTGCAGTTTGGTCATGTTCATGCGGAACTTTACGAAGTTTTTACGTGCGAAATACATCCGTACGTATCTTTGAAGCGTCAGCGCTGCCAGGTGCCTCACGCGATCCCGCTTACTTTCTAACAGCTGATACACGTCTTCCTTTAGGAAGAGCTGAGATTACAGAGAGAAAACTTCAGCATTCGAATATTAATTAGCAAAAAATCTCCAAAACCTGAAACAGCTGTAAATTTAATAGCATTCAATGTTACAATGCTAAATTTAACAGTACGAGGATTTGTGTGCTAAATTGCTAATCCAAATTGCTTTACCGGCTTAAACACCAAGCGATTGGAGCTTATTTTTCAAAAATCGCGTTCATCCCTAAGCTAATTTAGCTAATTTAAAAACCTTAACTAGCTAGCTAATTTAACAAGCTAATTTACAAAGCTTAACTAGCTAGCTAATTTAACAAGCTAATTTACAAAGCGTAACTAGCTAGCCAATTTAACAAGGTAAGTTATAAAAGTTAACTAGCTAGCTAATTTAATAAGCTAATTTACAACTTAACTAGCAAGTTAATTTAACAAAATAATTTACAAAATTTAACTAGCTAGCTAATTTAATGAGTAACCTACAAAACTTACCTAGATAATTTAATAAGCAAATTTATAAAATTATAAC
Organism: Pangasianodon hypophthalmus; assembly: GCF_027358585.1. NCBI lineage: Eukaryota > Metazoa > Chordata > Actinopteri > Siluriformes > Pangasiidae > Pangasianodon > Pangasianodon hypophthalmus. The sequence continues at coordinate 1,074,602 of NC_069735.1, forward strand.
TTAACTAGCAAGTTAATTTAACAAAACAATTTAATAAATTTAAATAGCTAGCTAATTTAATGAGTAATCTACAAAACTTACCTGGCTAATTTACAAAGCTTAACTAGCTAGCTAATTTAACAAGCTAATTTACAAAGCGTAACTAGCTAGCCAATTTAACAAGGTAAGTTATAAAAGTTAACTAGCTAGCTAATTTAATGAGTAACCTACAAAACTTACCTAGATAATTTAATATAATTTTATAAATTTAATAAATAAATTTATAAAATTATAACTTAACTAGCAAGTTACTTTAACAAAACAATTTAATAAATTTAAATAGCTAGCTAATTTAATGAGTAATCTACAAAACTTACCTAGCTAGATAATTTCATAAGCAAAATTATAAAATTTAACTAGCTAGCTATTTTATTGAGCTTTTTTTTTAAGATGTAACAAGCTAGCTATTTTAACTAGCTAATTTACCAAACTGAACTAGCTAGCTAATATAACAAGCTTAATTACAAAACTTAACTAGCTTATTTAATGAGGTAATTTACAACACTTAAAGTTAACTCGATATCTTCCAGTCCAGTTGCCTCCCTCAGGCAGTCTAGACTTCTTTCGAAACATACAGAAATGAACCGCGAGGGAATAAAATCACGATTGTGGAAAGAAGACTCGATCTTGCACAGACTTGCAACACTGTTCCGCGCTCACCTTGGACACGCCCACTTGGTAATCGCCTTTTTTGATTGGACACAGCTTTGTTAGCATGGTGACACAGTTGTCTCCGTCTGGAGGCGGGGTTTTCTTCAGCCCCAGCAGTGCTTTATACCTACAGAAAGCTCATGAGTGGGCTGTGAAGAATGATTCTGTAGACTGATAAACGAGCTAAACCCTAGTACATTTACCTGTTTAAGAATTTATGGAAAGCCATTCGGACCGGATAGCCTTCCTTTCTGATGAGGATGGTGTCCATAATTCCCGAGTATCTGAGCTGGGCTGCCACCAGTTCTGGCTCAAATATCCCCGGTTCCTACGATCCGAATAATGCGTAAATACTCAAATACACAAGGACACAGTTCACGTGAGCGTAAGAGTTAGCGTCAATAATCAGCATCCGTTAATTACCTTATTATTATTTGGCTTTATGCAGCGCACGAATAACGGGTTACACCTGAGAGAAAAGAGATCGTGAGGAACGTGATCCTGCAAGTGTGTGCGTGAACGTGTGTAAGTGTATGAGCCAAATTATTTATACACGTTTACACACATTGCACAAGTTTTTCCCGTGTGATGATTATGTGAATACATTGAGTGAACAACATGGGAGTGATTCATGTGAGAAAATCACAACTGAGAAATGTGAAAAATTAATGATGAAAAAATAAGCGAATTTGTATAAAAATCACATGTGAACATAAAAAACACATGCCCTAAATTTGAAAAAGTGAATCATGTGAAAATAAATGAATCATATGAAAGGAATTAAATAAAAACGCATACACTGCATTTGGAAAAAAAGAATCATGTAAAGTGAATCATGTGAAAATTCATGCATGAAAAAAAAAACAAATCGAATAAATTGTGGAAAACAATCACGTGAAAATGAATCATGTGTAAATATTTTTTACAATCCTGTAAAAAAAACGAATCATGTAAAAATCACTCATGACAATAAATGAATCGTGTAAAAATTACATTTGAATTGTGATTCATGTGTAAAATTATGATTCATGGGTTTGGATCATGAATCATGTGAAAAAGAAATGAATCTGGTAAAAAATCACGTATGAGAAATAAAAACAAATGTGGTACATTTGGAAATTAGGGGTTTAAATTCATGTGAAAATAAATTAACTGTGTAAATAAATGTGTGTGTGTGTGTTTGTAAATGAATAAATGTGTGTGTGCAATTAAATAATGTTTGTGTGAACACACATGTAAATAAATAAATAAATAAATGTGTGTGTGCACATGTGTGAATAAATAGTGTGTGTGTGTGTGTGTGTGTGTGTGCACGTGTGTAAATCAATGAATCATTCAATCAATCAATAAATAAATGTGTGTGTGTAAATAAATAAATAAATAAATAAATAAATAAATAAATAAATTTGTGTGTGTGTTTGTGTGTGTGTGTGTGGTGTGTGTGTGTGCTCGTGTGCGTGTGTGTGTGCGTGTGTGTGTGTGCGTGTGTGCGCGTGTGCATGTGTGCGTTTGTGTGCGTGTGTGTGTGCGTGTGTGTGTGCGTGTGTGTTTGTGTGTGCGTGTGTGTGCGTTTGTGTGCGTGTGTGCGTGTGTGTGTGTTTGTGTGTGTTTGTGTGTGCGTTTGTGTGCGTGTGTGTGTGTGCGCGCGTGTGTGCGCGTGTGTGTTTGTGTGTGCGTGTGCGTGTGCGTGTGTGTGTGTGCGTGTGTGTGTGTGTGTGTGCGTGTGTGTGTGTGACCTCTCCATCTTGTCCAGAAGCCCCTGTAGAGAGTGCTGGAACTTGGCAGCTACAGTAGAGGGCTGATAACGTCGAGTAACTGTGCTGTCTCTCCGCGTTCCGTTTTTCTGCTGATTTAACATCTCGCTATACTTTAGAAAGAGATTTGAAACCATCTGCATGCACACACACACACACACACACACATTTGCAAATGTTCCTCATGTGAAATACATGAAATTCTCACTTGAAAACAGGCGCTGTATTCAGAGATGTCGACCAAAAATCCAAAATATTTGAGTGGGGAAAGTTCCTCGTATTCAGAGTCGGGTTACGCACCTGTTTAAACTGATTTAAACTCCTCTGTAATGAAAACACTCTAAACTAACACCCAACATCACACTTTTCACTTTTATTAGTGAAGAATGATGAAATCGCATTTAATAAAATTATATTAATTTTAAGATAAAGTACACAAAATAGTAAAAGGCTGCAAAGTTACAGTAGTGGTTTTTAATTTTTATATCACTCACTCTCAAACACACACACACACACACACACACACACACACACACTCACCCGGTTGTGACTCTGCATAAACAACTCCAGCACCTCTTGTCGAACCTGATCGTAATTCTTATCCAGGAATTTCTGGACCTAAAAAAAAACAAACAACAAAATGTAAATAACAATCATAAAAAGAACAGTCCATTCTGATCTGCTGAAAATTACGTTCATAAAAACGTTTAACTTAAATTCTTTAATTTTTTAATTCTTGGTGAAGACCGTAATAGTGAAAGATTTTAGATATGGAAGCAAAAAAAAAAGACCTTAATATTTGTTAAAAAAACACTAAAAACAATTTAATTCTTAATAATGAAATTTAAACACCATTGAGTTCACAGCATTGCAATGAGAATCACTTTGAAAATGCCAGAATTTATTTGTTTTAAATTTACATCCTTGAAATTCATAGTAGTTTTATTTCAGTGTTCAGAGAGTCACATTTTAAAATAAAATTAAAAAAAATCATATATATATTTTTTTTTCAGTGTTCAATAATTCAGTGTTTCAGATATTCAAGCAACTGACATTTTAGATTTATCATGTTTAACTTTGACCTTAAATTAAAAATAAAGTTTAACTTAAGGATATTTTATTTTAAGAATAACATTAAATCTAAAAAAATTTCTATTTTAGCCAACAGAACATAACGCAATGATTATTTAAAAAAAAAAAAAAAAAGACATCACTGCTAAATGTTGAAGCTAAGAGGGGATTTACAATCGTTCTTTTTTTTTTCACAGAAAGCCACAAGTCACTTTTTTTATTATCAGTTTTTTTAAAAAAAAAAATAATCCCCCCACCACCACCTCACCTCTTCAGGCGACCTTGAAATCTTTGTTAAGGGCTGGTTAGGAATTATTTGTCCAAAATTATTTAAAACTTTCAAAAAATTAGAAGAATTCACTATTTAATACACTATTTAATTTCTAAGATTTTAGAAATGTTTTAAGATAGTATTTAAGACGTGATCTTTCATGTTTCTGGTGACATTAAGCAAATAAATAGCAATTGTTTTTACATGATCAGTGTGTTGGTGTCTTTAAATCTTTAAATACAATTTTTAGCTTAAAATGTTTGAACATGAAAGAGAGCTATATTTCAGTTCAGGTAAATCTATGTGGAAACAAATCTCCATGTGGAGAGTTTTCCTAGACTGCGCAAACATTTAGAGTTTAGAGTTGTAGCGTCGTCTGTACCTGATAAGTCACTCGTCCTGCGTAGTGCTTCACCGTGAACTCTGGCAGTGGCATTTTTGGCCTGGAGTAAAGCGGATTTTCTCCATGATGATAGTGGCACTTCTGAAGGAACGTGTGGTCAGTAGCCTGGCAGATATGGATACATTAAATAAATAAATATAAATAACTTCATTTTCTGTTACAAAGTGCTGACAGCGGAGATTTTAATTCATTAATGAATTGATTAATATGTTTATTTGGTCATCCAAGTCCCTGTGAATGAGCTGTTACTGTAAAATCAATAACATTTGAGAACAAGCACATTGATATAAACCTTTGAAATGAATGATCTTTTTTTTTTATTAATTCTGCATGAGAGTTAAGAAGATGTTAATACGTATTATTAATGTTATCAATATTAAAGTCTACTCATATATGAATCAGAGACTGTTAACATATACGAACGCTTTGAAATTATGACTTAAGTATTAATTGTGGATAAAGCGTCAGGTTAAAAACGTTACCTGAGGAAAGCAGCTCTGGTCATCGAGAATGCGGAGAATCCCATGGGGCTTAGCAGCAATGAGGTCTATGCAGGCCTTGTTGTCAGAGAAAGGCACTTCCTTCCAGCTGATTTGCTCTCGTACGTACTCCTCCTACGAAAATAACATATCCTGCTCAGGATCACGGTGGAGCTGGAATCTATCCCAGGAATACCAGACATGAGACAGGATCGGACGCCAACATTTGTTTTTTCATTCTATATACTCTTTTATTTGTTTTGCTATGTGTGTATATTTTGGTTTTGATTCTGTCTCCACCACTGTTTTTACACTGTTTAATTACCCTAATGTGTTCACCTGTTCCGTGTTTCACCTTAATTAGTTTGGTTACTCGCAACTTCATTTCTCATTCTTCTTGCGAAGTCTTGCCAATCATACTATGCGTTACTGAGTGCTGTTTTCTGGTTTTCCAACTGAGTATGGAGTATCCTTTTTTGATATTGCCTAGATGTGTATTGATCCTGGTGTTAAAATATCACAATAATACTCTGATTTCTCTAAATAAAACATACACGCTTGTGTCCTGCCCTCAGTAACCACACCTTAGACCTGGTTAGAGTCAGTGTGGATCCGGATCTCATCCCGGGAACACTGGATGTGAGATGGGAATAAACCCTGGACGGAATGCCGGGACACCTAGGGCAATTTAGCATAGCCTAGGCATGATTTTAGGAGGCGTAGAAATGTAGCCTGGCACAAAACGTAGCCGTTTCTATGCAAATTTTAAACAAGTGATTAACTACTGTTTAAATTAAAATTTTGCTGTGGAGTTGAGCCATCTGTTTTTAGCATTAATTACATCATGTACATTATAAAGTTTATCGAGTAAAGTTCTAGTGACTAGTGAATTCGTGCCCATGTTTTTAACTCACCTGTTCTTGCTTTAGAATGATTTTCGTGAAGAAGTACTGAAGCGTCTCATTAGCATAGTTGATGCAGAGCTGCTCAAAACTGTTAAATGCTAACTCCTGAAAACACAAACACAAACACAGCAAATAATAATTTACTAAATATTTCTATATGAAGGAGTGAGTTTGCGTGGTTGCGTGTAATCATATACCTCGAATCCGTAGATATCCAATATAGATATGGAGAGAGCCTCGTTTCTTGGGTACACACGACTGTTGATTCGCTCCGTTAACCAATGAAAGAGCAGGGAATAAAGGATCTTGGCAACGGCATCTCTATAAAGCAGAAAAAATTATAACTAATAAGTCATTTGTAAGGGAACATAAGGGAACACTATAGACTACTTACTATAGAAATGATTACGTATTAGAACATCCGCATTAATATTAACATTTGATTTGATTTGAGTGACTGTAAGAACCACCAATCAGAATGGAGAATGCAACAGAGCTGGGGGATAATAAGCTATATGTGGCTATGCGTATACTTCTGTTTGAGTATAGCATGTGTTTATGAGGATACCTGGCATCCACGGCACTCTCTACAGTCAGAGGAGTGTATATTTTCTCCTTCATTGCTTCCTGTTAAAAAAAAAAAAACAAAAAAACATCTATGAAAGTAAATTACTAGCGAACGTAATTCTTCTGCTGTAATTGATAGTGAAGTATAATTAGGAATTAGAACAAGAGCCTTAAGAAACAAGGGTGACACACACACACACACACACACCAGGTGAAACTGATACGGTGTTAGGTGATAGTTGATGTCAGCCTGATAGAGGTGTAAACTCAAACCCGCGGCCTGTGGATAACGGCTTTATTTATTAAAAGAGCAAGATGCTCAGCATGACACACACAAACATACACACAGGGGGTAATACAGGGATCACAGAACATTCAGAGACCTGAGGAGAAAGTGTAGTTGTGTAGAATTACCGCTAACCGCTAAACACATCCTACTGTAACTCAACTGTACGGCATGAACACGCTAGACTTTTAACAAATAACAAAGCTAACGCCAAACCAAGCTAATCAGTTAAAAGCATGGATTGGATTACTCTTGACTTGTTCATGATGAGATGATCTCATACTGATACTTGGGTGTTTAGCTTTTTTTTGGGGTTGCTGGACAAATACGGAGATTTAATCCAAACTCGAATAACGTCTTCATGGCGTGCAGTTCGTAGCTATATTCGTAATTTGTTCGTAAATCATTTGTAGGCGCATTTAAGCAAAAGAAATATTGTGTTCATGAAAATTTAGTTTCGTATCCCTACACGTATGCTCATGAGTTTGTGTAAATTCACGTACGTATAAAGAGACCTTGACTGATCAGCTTCGAATCAAGTTACTGTGAGTTTATGTACAGATTTAACAAAGTTTAATAAATATTTATTTCAGTTACGCACAAAAATTTTGTGAAAGAAAGCAATCCATAAATGAAGACAAATAAGATTCGCTGTTCAGTGAGGGCAATAGTAATGGCACCCTATAAAAGCAGGGAGGGTTTGTGTGTATCAATGGCGGCCGATGCGCTGCAATGGCTGAGCTGCATTACTGGAAGATTTAGCGCACGTCGTGTTTAGGAGGAACTCTTTCAACATTTAGTCGCCATTTTGTCAGTTTATAAGATATACAGTATGTTTATAAGATATATAAACATTTCTAAGATTCTACTTCTCACCCAAATTGTTATGCTAATAATATACTTTTTATATTAAATGAAAAGAATGCAAAACAAGAATTTTCAGTAGCGCGCCCAGACTTTTGGACTCCACACGCGTCTGAGAAGTTTCTCATGAACGTGTAATAAGACTTTAACGAGGGCTGACTTCATCCTCAGACATCACACCATGACGTAACACCGTTTCCTGACAGTCTCCTGAGAATCAGCCCTATTGAAGTCATTGAGCAAACCCCTGATCCAGTTACAGGGTTTCCGTAACACAAAACCTGCAGTAATTAAGCGTATCCTCCGGAGCCTGTTTGGCAACGAGCTCTGATCTCAAGATGTTATAACACGTTACATCTTCCTGTTTCTCTTTCACCCACTTGCAGTCATATTCTTTCATTCTCTGCATTGATTAGTGGAGATCTCTTTATGAATCGCGTGTGTGTTCAGGCAAAAAAAAAAAAAAAAAAAAAAGTTAAATAAACATCTCCTTACTCCAGGAGAAAACTCCACCATAACGAACAACAAGTACACACATTTTAGGAATGAAACGTAATAGAATAAGCATGGAAGTATTCGTATTATCTTACCGTCACTTTGTAGGTGATGGCTTTCTGCAGTCCTTCTGGAGAAATATGAAGCAGTTCGGCCACCACGCGGATCTCCTGAGCGCTTACAACACCGGCCGTTTCTTGCACGTCGGTCTAAATAAGAGGAAAAAGCTGTAGATAAAAACTCAGATGGGGTTTATGATGCTGGAAAATGACGTGTACGTGTGTACCACCTCGAGTCTGTGGAAGAAGACATTGCCCAGGTGGAGGATGGATGAAAGCACTCTGAACACACTGCTCTGGTCCTCAGGGCTGAAGCGGAGAATGTCCATGGCACTCTGTAACCTCCTGAAGTCCTCGCCATCGTCCTTTCCCTCGATCGCACAGTCACCACCCTGATATATTAGTGATGTCAGTTAGTGAGTTAGATGGTGCTATATATTCACACTCTGACTGTTCATATGTACTGCTAATTATTACAGATGGTTATAGTAACACAATGATGCTAAACACTAATTTGCGTTAAAAAAAATTGAAGTTGATTGTCATCCACAGCTCGAGTAGGAGACTCTATTCACAGGACAACCATAACTTGGACACTCCACAAAGCTGGGCTTTATGGAAAACTGGAGAGTCATATGAAATCCTGTTTGGAGTTTTCCAAAGGCATGTTGGAGACTCAAAGCAAACTAGTAGATAAAGGTTCTCTGGTCTGATGAAACCAAAGTTGAAATCTGTTTTGCTGGCACAAAGCGCTACATTTGGCAGAAACCCAACAAGCACACGGAGAACATCATCTCCACTTTGAAGCATGGTGGTGGTAGCATCATGTTCAGCGTTACCCTCGGCCTCTCGGTTGTTTCTCTGACTAATCCCCTTTTTACTGATTTTCACTGATTTTTGGTGGACAGTCTCCTCTAGACAGAATTGCAGTTGTGTCATATTCTTTTCTTCACTTTTTTTTTATTTTATTTTTTTTTTTAAATATGGATTTACTGTTGCTTTGCAAGATGTTCAAAGTTTGGGAGATTTTTTTAATAACCAAACCCAGATTGATACTTTGTCCCGGAATTGTCTTGAAAGCTCTTTGTTCTTCATGATGCTGTTTGTTTAACACACTCTTGGTTCTTCCAGGAACCGGTATATTTATATTCAGACACTTTAACTGTACACAAGTCAGGTTCATTCACGTCATTATCTGACTTGTGATCAGGACTGATGTCGGGGTTTCACAGCAGCAGACGGGGGAATATTATATGCTATCACAACATTTATGTTTATTATTTGTAAATAATTTTGCAAACAATATTGATTTTTCAATATATATTGACTTACGAACAGTACAGTGTATGTGCTTGGATTACTTGGTTCAGGTAGTAGTAGGTTTCAGCCTCCTGCAGGTAGAAGGCTCGTTTCAGGTGAACAGGAAGTCCGGCCAACATCTCGTAAAAAATGTGGTAGTTCCTCTCATTTTTTGCCTAAACACACACACACACACACACACACACACACACACTGCCATGAACATAAACTGCACCCTATTAGTTCTTTTGTGTCTATGATCTCTTAAAGTACGTTTAAAAGAAATAAAAACTTTTATTGTCCCACACCTGAAAAACAATCCTGGACTTCTCCAGTAGATACTGTGAAGTTATGGCACCGCTTATCACTCCTCTTTAACATGGAAGGAAAAAAAAATCTGCGTTTATTAACATGTAAGATGGTCCACACACACACACACACACACACACACAGAAACAGCTTCTCCTCCTGTACTAAACCCTAAATAGACTCCACACACCTGAAACATCTTCAGCTCACAAACACTAAAGTGAACATCAAAGCAGTGACTCACTCCTCCAGAAAGATCTCAACAAACTTCCCAAAGCGACTGGAGTTGTCATTCCGCACCGTTTTGGCATTCCCAAAAGATTCCAGCAGAGGAGTTGCTTCCAGGATCTGGTGTTTTGAGCATTCTAGTTAGCGCTGAGTTCACAGTGAAAATAGCGAATTTAAAAAACAACCTTAAACCTCACCTCAATCTGTGAGGATGAGAGCGTGAAGGATAAAAACAAAAAGGATGACATGGTAGTTTGGATTATAACAGGAACAGACATACAGTACAGCTCTATAAGCACATGGGGGAGTTTTATTAAAGGAAAATAATCAACGACAGGGTGGTGTGATGTGGCCCGATTCTGAGTAGTGTTACTGTTACCACCCTGAGGTTGATTATTTTCCTATAATAGCACATCCTGAAGTGGTTCAATCCTCTTATACTACAGCAATTTGCCTATTTTTTATTAATTAAAGAATGACACATTGTACTTTTTATTCATTTAGAGTTACATTTAATGTCGTGGAACGACCATGAAACAAGCTACTTAGTAAGTCGCAACTAAAATCAGTCGTTCCTTCATCAGCCTCTCTTTTTTCTCTCTCTTGAAGTTTATAAGACAAAAAAACTGCAGCTTGAGTACCTGTTGTGTAACGTTTCGCTCGTGGTGTATGGCAGTGAGGTATCTGAGGACCAGTTTGGTGGCTTCCGTTTTTCCGGATCCACTCTCTCCACTGAAACATGAACACAATAACACTGCAAAGAGTTTTAAATGTTGCAAGAAAAGTTTCGACGTTTGACTGACATACCAGAGTTGGCGACTTAAATTCAAGAGTTATGTCTACATTTAAGCATGGAAAGTTCACTGTATTTAGAATTGAATGAGAAGATAGCGAGCGCTGAAATAAATCTAACAGGAGTATATTGCCAATATATATTTTTCTAACCTGATGATAATGCACTGGTTCTGCTTGACGTCCATCATTGTTGTGTAGGCAAGGTTCGAAATTGCAAAGAGGTGACTAGAACAAATGCAAAGAAACCAAATTAGGACCCGAATCTTATTTGAATTTTTCATCTGAACTGCCTAGAACGCTGCTCTTGTTCTGTTAAATTATTAGGGACAGTCAAATGTAAGTAACCTAGAATATACCAGGTATCATTTCTGGCTCTGAGGTCACTCTATCTTTAAACAACACACTAACACACAGCAAGACAATCTCTAGCTTATTCTCACATTACAAGATGTGTCCATCTATTCAGTTCGTAACAAGACAGCAGGTTAAAGAAATATGAGACAGTCACTGTCTCTCTCTCTCTTTATCACACATGCAGTGTTGCCAACTTAATGCCATCGTCACTAGGGTTAGTCACTTTTTAGACCGCTTTATTTCAAAAACAAGCCTAGTGAAAAATCTAGTGACTTTGAGCAGATGTTAGTGACTGTCCTGCACTTGATACAGCTCTCAAGCTCACATCCCAGCTGCTGGTTACACAAGTTGAGGAAGCAGGTTCACTCGACTCAACACCTGTGTGTAAAGCGATCAATCAGCCAAATGACCAATCAATGATCACCATTGTTCCCAATGACAAATCACAGATCATCCCTGTTCCCAGTGACCAATCAATGATCACCATTGTTCCCAATGACCAATCACTGATCACCATTGTTCCCAACAACCAATGATCACCATTGTTCCCAATGACAAATCACTGATCACCATTGTTCCCAACAACCAATCACTGATCACCATTGTTCCCAACAACCAATCACTGATCACCATTGTTCCCAACAACCAATCACTGATCACCACTGTTCCCCATGACCACTTATTATTTCTAATGATCAATTACTGATCACCATGTTTACCAACAACCGATGACTGCGTATGCATCATATGCAAATGATCAAGATGATTCAATTAATATGCAAATTATTCTATGACATCATCCAGCGACTTTTAGCAACTAGCATTTGTTAGCAATTTTCCCCTGAAATAAGTTGGCAACACAGCACAAATGAACTTTTCCCATCAATTTTGAAAATAATACATCTTTCTTGTCATATGCAAAATGCAGTGGCTGTATTAATAATGCCGGAAATGCTACAGTAGTGTTTACACAGTAGTGCAGGTTTGTGGCAGTTTTGTGCACATGAAGCTGTGTAATTGAGTTTTACACTCACGGTGGGTTTTCCCCTAAGCCATGACCATTATACTGCAGGACCATGTCTGTTCCATAGATGTTCAGTAACTTGTATGGATTCACTGATAGCAGAATACAGCCGATATAAGTCTAGGAAAAAGGAAGAGAGTGGAAAAAAGCTCACAAAACACAAAAGTTACTGCTAAAGTAGGCTAAAAACCCACTAAATATCTGATATTGTAGCAGCATTAAAATAAAACTCTTTCTTAGCAATGCCATAAAGTTGAAATTATCACAAATTCAATGAATCAACAATCGAATATAACTTACATTATTATTACATTTCTATTATCACATTTAATTTGTATTAAGTACATTCGAAAACTCTTTAGTGCTGGCGTGCTGTTATAGGAAAGTAATCAACAATAGGGTGCTATGAAGAGAAGTTAATATTACCATCCCAAAGGTTTTTTTTTTCTGTAAAAGCATGTCCTGAATTTACAAAGTGCTGACACTGGAGACTCCTTTCATCAGTGCCGAATAAATGTCTCCATAACGTCATATCAATGATGACATGTTTTTCATTGTTACGTACAAATCCTTATGAATGAGTTACTATAGAAACGATAACATATTAGAACAAGCAACTTTATATATTAATATAAACCTCTGATTTGCAGCTGCACTATTGTCAGAGCTGCTGGTATAGAAAATTTATCACCCTTCCAACCAACCAGAATCCAGAATTCAACAGTGCTGTGGTATAACCCCATTTGAAACAGTATGTTGACTCACGTAGATGAGCTCCTGGTTAAAGCGAGTGTTCAGGTTCATTAAAACAGCTGCTTCTGTTAATTCCCTAGGGGGAAGGTAAAGTCAATCATACATTTTAATGTAATTTAATCAAATAAATACTTTCTCATTTTTGTAGAGTATTTCTCTGTGCATTTGTATGTATATGTTTATTTTGGTTTTCTTACTCCAACTGTGTCATGTCCTCAAGTCCATCAGCTTCTCTTTTCTCTCTGTAACTCATGGTAGGCAGACTTCTTATAGAATACATCTGTTTACAAAACAGGAATTAGTCATCTTCACTCATATAATTGTGATCCTTATACTTTACACCAGTGGTAAAGCATGTCACCATTTTAATTATTTTCATTGTGCTGAAGTCATCTTAATCTGATTTCATTTATATTAATTGTAACTCTAACTCAAACTTTTAAAGATCTCTTTAACAAATTAGGTCAGTGGGCAACCATGCTGGCAAGAGCCACATCCACGTCAATGCAGAGATACCAGCTGTCAATGAGGTAACCTGAGCATGGATACAATCAGTCTTGTAAATCTCATCTGACATCCCATGTATTCAAAGAGTCTGCAGCTAAACCCTGCTGGAGATAGATAAGCTTCGCTAGGCCTTTTGAGCAAGCTCAAAGCCACACAGACTTTCAGCAGTGACCTTTCCATCATTACCAACAGGTAAAACTATACCAGGATTGCGTAAATTAAATTTATTATCTATAAATCTATCTCACATGAGCTAAATCCACTACAAATGCAGAACCTATAGAGTCAGGTTTCTGAAACGTTTATTAGATGTTGAGAATTAAAGAATGCTGGGAGGAACTACATTTTTGGCTGGTATTCATCTGAATAAGTATTTCTATGATTTCATTTTACAAATTTAAAACTCTAGAAAAACAGCAAAAAATCTTAAAACTGTAATGAGATTGGCTCCTCAACCACATATCAAAAGAAAGTAAGTAAACTGGGTTACCTTATCATACCACTGGCCTGTGGGCTCCCCCTCCCGATCTGGTACCCACTGCACCTCACCTTGCCTGGACCCAGCACCAGTAGGTGGTGGAGAGAGGTGGTCTACCATGTTTTCGTCGCGGTACATAGACCACTTGGTAAGATTCTGTACAGTTCCATGAGGTAAAACTCTCTCTGCAGCCCACACATCCTCTGCACTTTGTCCCTCCCTGGCATTCATAGCCCAATGTTCATCAGGACGTTTTCTTTGTGGGGACACAATTGCATATCTGCCATCCGGCCCAATAATCAATCCGGATGCCGTAACAGTAGATAGGGTTGAAGGCAGCTGGTAGGAGGCATTCTTTAGGTTAGTGTTTTTCAGAACATTCTTCAGTTGAGGTGTCGATGAAACTGCAAAACCTTGCCTGAGAATGGATTCATTAGGCAAACGGTAAACAGCATCACGAAGATTTTGGTTTAAAAGAGCTTCTGAAAGTTTTGGTTTGGTTGTATGACTCTGAGGATCCGCTGATATAATAGAATCATCTGGCAGTCGGTATGAGGCTTTGCGAACGCTTTCATTTTTCAAGGCCTCTGACAGGTTTGGACTGGTTGATTTAGCACTTAAAAAAATGGATTCATCTGGAAGCCTAAAGGAGGCCTTTTTGATGTGTGCATTTTTAAGGGCACCGACCAGGCTTGGTGAGTGTACTGGATTAGCACTGATTATACTGCCATCAGGTAGCCTATACATAGCGTGACGCATGTTTGGATTCTGCAGAGCACCTGCCAAATTAGGAGAAGGTGTAGTAAGCTGTGTGGTTATAATAGACCCATCTGGCAATCTATAACTAGCATTCCGCATCTGTGTGTTCTGAAGTGCATGTGCTAAATTTGGGGAGGTAGGTTTTGACTGGCCATAATCAGGAAAAATAATTGTGCCATCACCTAATCTATAGGATGCATTTCGAATAATTGGGTTCTGAAGTGCACTTGACAGGGCTGGAGAAGTTGGTTCCACTTGATGCTCTGTAAAAATAACTGTTCCATCTGGCAGCCTATAGGATGCATTTCGAATGCTATTGTTTCTAAGTGCATTGGAAAGATTGGGAGATACTGGCTTCTGGTAGTAATCTGTAATAACTGAATTGTCTGGAAGTCTGTAGGAAGCATTTTTAATGTTTGGATTCTGCAAAGCACTGGATAGATTTGGAGAAGAGTGTTGTTGTTGCTGTTGTTGAAGGGAGTCTGTGGTGATTATAGTTCCATCTGGAAGTCTATAAGAGGCATATCTCAGGTTTGCGTTATCTAAGGCATTTGAGATGTTTGGAGATAAGGGTTGTTGTAGTTGGGGCTCCACACTTATTATGGTACCATCTGAAAGTCTGTAGGAAGCATTCCGAACCTGTTGATTTCGTAAAGCATTTGTGAGCATTGGAGAGGTTGCTGGAGCCACCATTTGATTGCCATGTACCAATGTGCCACCTGGCAGATTGTAGGTTGCACCACGAACTTGAGGATTATGCAGTGCATCTGACAAATTAGGGCTCTGGGTATAACCCCTCATGGGAACATAGGAGTAGGTTTTCCTTGGATGAGACAGTTGTGTTTGGTAAGAAGCCTTCTGGATTTGTTGGTTTTGTATAGCATTTGAGAGAACTGGTGATCTTCTTGGGCTAGGGGCATATCTGGATCCTCTCCCTTGTAAATGTGTCCGGTAAGTAGCATTTCGGACATTGGGGTTTTGAAGAGCATTGGTGAGGAGGGGGCCAGGGCCTGGCTCCTCTATGTAATCATACTGTGACACAACTGGTGAGTAGGAAGAAGAAGGCATCTGTAAGACTGATTTGTATGAGGCATTATGAAGGTAAGGATTTTGAATAGCACTAGACAGTGTTGGAGATGCAGGCTGACCTGGACCCTGTACAAGCACTTCTGTTTCAGGAGCATATGGTGACATTGACGGCTGTAATGATGGTGAGCCAGGAAGCTGTGCCACTTCAGGTGCATATGGAGAGCCTGGTCTTTGCAGGGGTGAGACGAAAGATGCTTCACGAACCTGAGTATTTTGCAAAGCATTTGATATAACAGGCGATGCTAGTGTTTCTGGGGACCGCTGTAGAACAGTATGTGGCACTGGTGCTACTTGAGGTACAGAGAAATAAGTAGCGTTACGCAAATGTTGATTTTGTAATGCATTTGATAATTGGGGTGAAAATAGTTGCTCAGGAAATGGTTGCTGTATACCAGTGACTTCAGGGGTATAAGGTTGCACAGGTTGCTGGAAGGGTGATTTATAAGATGCATTACAAATACTTTGATTTTGTAAAGCACTGGTGACCATGGGTGTTTGAGGCACATTTATCATTTGATCAAATTCCACAGGGACTGGTTCTATTGCAATAGGGTAGGGAGATGCTTCGGACATCTGAACATTTTGAAGAGGACTTGTGATGATAGGTATGGGTGGTGCATGAGGGGAAGGAGTACGCATTGTTAATGGTGAGCCATGTTTGATAGAGGGGTGAGGGGAAGTTGGCCTGGACAGATGCCTAATGGAAGGTTGGGGTGATATAGGACCAATGTGTTTTAGAGAAGGCTGTGGTGAAGGAGGTCCTTGCCTCAGACCCTGCCTGGCCATCAGAGGACGACCAAGACCCACTGGTCTTCGTGTATTCAGTGTATTCCGTGTGGGACCTGCTCGTCCTGGGGGAATGAAGTGCCTCTGTTCCATAATGACCATTCCAGGGTGTTGACCTGGAAGCTTTGGGGAAGCTCTGATGTCCTGAGCCATAACTGATCTGTTGCTACGTATGGATGCCCTGGAAGGAGGCATGTTTTTGGTTGAAGCACCCAAACGACCCATTTGACCTAGAGAGGGTTTTACTGTTCCCATGGGAATGTTTGGACGCCCCATTCCACGCAGTTGACCACGGGGTGATCCCAATGGGGGTGGGTTCCTTATAAGACGGGTTGACCTACGGGAGAAGCTGGGTGATGGTGATCTTTGTCCAGCTGGCAGAGGAGGCTGAGGAGACTCTGAAGCAATTGGAAAACTTCTCCTTGAAGGTGTAGGTGATGATCTGTGAGCTGCAAATGGGGAGCGTGGCCTATTGGAGTCCATCTGCTGAACACTGCCCACAGGGCGCCTACCCATTTGAGGAGAGGGTGGGGGACTCATTTGCCTAGGAGGAGATGTGGAACCTTGAAGCTTCCTGCCACCAAATGGACGATGAGTAATTGATGGTGAGGAAACTGGGCTGGATCTTCTTATTGAGGCACGGGGAGAATGGGGTGGGCTTTGCTTGCGGATGGAACCATGAGCAGAAGCTGGAGGGCTTGTGTGAAATGAGGGCATTCGACTAGGCATTCGCCGGACCATAGGAATAGGGGAAGACTTGGCTTTTATGAATGAGGCCTGAGGCTGGAAATGACTAAAGGCTCCTGGAGAAGCAGGTGGGCTGACTTTTCTCTGTCCAAATGGGGAAGGTGGGCGGTGAACCTGTGGAGATGACATCCCTCTTAGTGGAGATGGAGGCACATCCCTAACTCCAAATCCATGTATGGAGGGCTGTGGAGAGGGGTTCTGTCTTCTCCGTATAGAGGGCTGAGGAGAGGAATGAAAGCTTTGTTTCTGCATGGGAACATGGGGCGGGCCCACATCCATTAATGGCTCTGTGAATCTTTCTCTTGCTAACATAGGGGACGGGGGTCTCTGTACTGGGGAAGCCATCATTCCCATGGACCTCCTGCTTGGTGTAGGTGAGGGAGGGAAAGCACCACCATGGGCCATGGGTGACATATGTGGAGACTGAATGTTAGGGCTCACAAACCCCTGAGGACTATTAGCATGCTTAATTAACATTGCAGTTGGTGTGGGAATCTGAGGTAAGCCTGGATGTAGCAGTTCTTGTGTATGTACTGATGCAGGAAAAGCACCATCCATAAGTGCATCAGGAATGTATTGTACATTTTTATAATGAATCTGTGACATCTCTTCAGGGTCGTATTGTGGTGGCAATGGAAGTTCAACTGCTATCCTTTCTTTACCAAAAATCTTTACTTGAGGCCTTGGAACTCTGAACATGTTGCCTTGAAGATCCATTGGCTCTACAGAAACATCATTAAACTCATCACCCTCCATGACATCATGCATTGTATAACTATATGGTTGGTACATGTTATAGGAAGATTCAAGATACGGGGTAACCCCTGATTCACTGTAATTAAACTGGTAGTCCTGGAGATATGGATCTTCATAAGCTCCATATGAAGTCATGTATGGATCAGCTGCTCCAACTTCACCATATGGATTGTCATAGAATTCCTGGGGGTCATCATAGTAATCAAACTGACCCTGGTCATAAAACTCTGTTTCATCTCCATAAGGTTCATAAAAATCCTCCATTAGATACTGGTTCTCATCATAGTATTCCATACTATCAGTATAATATGGATCTATCAGATGCTGTTGCCCATAATACTCCATCTCCTCTGGGTAGTAGTCCATTTGATGTTGTGTAGAATATGTGTTATAGTAGCCCATACCATCATCATAATACTCTCCCCCATTCTGTATGTCCATGTGTGGGTTGTAGTATTCATCATCAATTTCATAATAGCCTTGATCATGCGACTGTTCTTCATAGTACTCAACAGGATCTTCATACCAATTTGTGTTTCTCTGCAATGACTGTCTGTTAAATGCACCGGTTCTCATTCTACCCTGGTTATTATAGTCATATTCATCAAAATCATGTTCATATGCATAGTTGTGATGCCCATGAGGTCCTCGCATGCTTGTTTGTCGACTTCCCCCAGGAAACCGTTTGGTGCTTGACTGTCCCCTGCGGCCATGATTTCTGTTAAATGGTCTCTGTTTCAATTTTGTTGAGAGGAACTTCTTAGTTAGCCAGTTTGTTGCTCCAGCAACTTTCCCCAATATCCGACTTTGGTTTTTAAAATTTGACTCATCATCGGCATTCTTTTTTCCAAAAAGTCCTTTGAAAAACCCTGATTTCTTCTCTGCTGGTTTGTTGCCACCAATTCTAAGTAACATGTAGGATGGCTTGCGTCCCGACGGGTTATTTTGTTCCTTCTCTTTTTTCTTTTTCTTACTGGCATTGAAGCGCATCAGAAGCCTTGGGGCATTCTTCAAAACAGACTTCCTTCTCTTTTTTCTGACCACAAAACTCTTTTGCTTGCCAAGTCCGAGAAACAATCTAGATGTACTTTTTAGTCGCTTCTTTGAGCTCTTCCCAATTCCAGGGAAACCAAATAGTTTCTTTGTAGGTTCTGGTGCTGTCTCAGGTGGAACCTCATCTTTCTTTTTTGCCTTTTTCTTTGTTCCTTCTGCCTCAGGTTTAGATTTGGATTTATGGGCATCTTTTGATTTCTTTTTTCCTTTCCTATCTTCTTCACTTTCTTCATTTTCCTCCTCTTCCTCATCCTCTTCATCCTCTTCATCTTCCTCGTCATCTGATGCAGCATGTTTTGATTTGGACTTTCCCTTTGCTGCTTTGCCTTTAGCGCCGGCCTTTCCATGTCCACGCTTGTGTGTGTCCTCTTCTGACTCTTCATCCCTTTCTTCATCATCACTTAACTCATCCTCAATCGGCTCTGCATCTGACCCCTCTTCTGACTCACTAACCACTTTCGCCCCCTTTCCTTTGTCCTTTCCTTTCTTTCCATCATCTTTTCCTTTACCTTTGGATTCTTCTTTTCCTTTTTTCTTATCATCCTTTCCTCCCTTCTTGTCATCTTTAGCCCCCTTTTTGTCATCTTTCCCTTTTTTTTCTTCCTCTTTGCTTTTTTCTGGCTCTGCTTTCCCTCCTTTTTTGGCTGCTGACTTTGAGTCACTCTTTTTGCCTGGCATTTTGTCCCTTTTCTATTTTGCAGCTTCACAAAAAGAGATAAATTAAAACTTCAGCATATAAATTCTAAATATATGTAACAACATTTAACTATATTTAGAGACAAATTTGTTCATAAATTGTTCACAGGATCATTTACACAAGAAATGTGGAATGAATCCAGTAAGTTCAGAAAAATCCCGTTCAGAAAAATGTTTATATCTTATAGAGAATGTTTATATCTTATAGAGAACTCTAAAAAAATAATTACATAGAAGGAAACCCACTCATGTGAACCTCGATTGGCTTGTATAATTCAGGGTTTACTGCAATGTTATTTTTTACAGATTACTCTGACAAGTTTAAAAATTTTTACTTAATTCAAATATACACACAAATTTTGTGAAACTCTGTCACTTCATATTAATTATTTCAAGGAAAGCAATCCAAAACAAATTCATAAAATAAGACAAATATGACTAGCAATTCTGAACTGCATTACTGGAAGATTTAGCACACGGCATGCTAAGGAGGTGCGCTTTCACTGTTCAGTTGCCATTTTGTTGTTTTCATCTCTGTTAGCTTTGCTATTTATGAGGATTTTGGGGGCGTGGCAAAATGTAAATCAGCTGTGCCATTAATGCGCTTAGTAATTTGTTGATGATTGGAATTTATCAACATACACACATGTGTACAAAGAAAATCAGCATTATCAAAACTTTTGTAAATCTGGCAGATACCAATGAGGCCCATTACGTAAAAGGGTTCTTATGTTTCTTACATTAAAGATAAAAAGTCATGAAACCTCAATTTTCTAAACAACTTTTCTTACCTTAGGATGCGCTCACACTTTTTAAGGTGGGGTGATGTGTCCTGTCTGGATTGTAATTGCATAAATGTTTGTCCTCATGGTTCCTCTTCTCTGAGCAAAAAGAGTTGCGTGAGAGAAGCGAGTTCCTCCAATGAAGTGAGTTCTCTATAACCCTCTATTCCCACACTCATCCACACATTCTTTTCTTCTATCTATTACTTGAGAGGCAGAGGTCCCGTTGCAAAGAGCATAAAAAGGACATGACTAGTTCCTGGATTTGACCGGATCTGCTTGGTTAGACCGTTCATGAGTGACTTAGCGAGGGTGATGTAACTGTGTCAGAGGATCTGTGTCAGTGTTTGTGCTGTTGTGGGACTGTAGAAGGAGCATTAATTTGTCAGATCTTCTTGCCTTGATGTAACTTTAGCTCAGGTCTCATTCCAACATGAATAATGTAGGCACAGAGAGACAGAGAAAGAGTGAGAGACAGCGAAAAGAGAGGGAGAGAGAGAGAGAGAGAGAGAGGGAGGGAGGGAGGGAGGGAGATGGATTCACATCAATCTCAAAACTAAACCGGATGCAGCGCTTTCAAACACTACAATAATACTTCACACAGGTTTATAGTAGTCCTGAGTGCTTATAACTAAACATGATGGGTGATAATGAATACGAATCGACTATGAGTTAAAATTCAAGATGTAGTTTATATACTCAATGAACGATTCCCAGATGATGTTGATCTGAATACATCTTGAGATGAGATATCTTGAGAATTGATCAGTTAAACAACTACAAGTCTATTTTTTTAAGCAGACCGTTCACAGCTGTTATTATATTAATTATTAAATGAATTTGCGAGGGCGTAAATCTTGAAAAGTAGCTTGAAAAAGTATTATGCGCTATTGAATGATTGGCATAATTTGCTGCAGACGCTAATGAAAAGTTACATAACCAAGCCTAATCTTTTAACTGATAAGATGTTTTTAATTTATCAGTGAGTGAGGACTGGTTAATTTATGGTAGGATGATTAGCAGGAGATGAATGATGTCTTCTACATGGAATCCAACCATAAATATATCAGATATAATTAAAAATAGTGTTGTAAGGATGTAACTATAGAAGCCAAGACCTGATGTAACCTACTGTCTTAGAACTACTTTAGGTCAGGAACTGCATGCAGACTTGCTCCAGTTTTGGTGATTAAAAATGTAGTGATTCTTCTCCAGTTGGTCTAAGAGTAAAGGTGAGCTTTGCTATTTGTTTTAATGAGTGTTTTTGTGTGTCAAAGAGAACCAGGATACCACAAAAAGTCTCTGTGTGTGTGCTCTGTACAAGCATTAAAAAATCTACAACGATAAAATCCCATGAATGTTATGTCTTTTTGAGAACATTACCGTTCATTACAGTAGTTTAAAGAGTTGCTTGAAATTAAAGGCAGGGTTATCGTTACACTGCGTAAGGAATAACACATCACACGGCATGCTGTTATAGGAAAATAATCCACAATGCGGTGGTGTGAAACAGCCTGATCTGATGCTGGTGTATTATTTTCCTGAATCATGTTATTTCACTTATACCACAGTGATTTGCAAATGATTATGATGTTTCATTTACTAAAGAATGACTTTTTTTTTATCCATTTATAGTTCCTTTTAAGGTCGTGAAACAAGGTAGTTAGTTCTCACTTGTGCCTCTCTTTGTTCTCTGTCTCGAAGTCTTGAAAAACGCAGCTTGTCATTTATTTGTTACCGAGAAACCTCAAAGTGTAAACTTGTTATTACAAAGCACTGACACTGGAGACTCCTTCCATAAATGTTACGTAAACATCCCCTCACAGAAAGCT
This sequence comes from Pangasianodon hypophthalmus, assembly GCF_027358585.1. Lineage (NCBI taxonomy): Eukaryota > Metazoa > Chordata > Actinopteri > Siluriformes > Pangasiidae > Pangasianodon > Pangasianodon hypophthalmus. The sequence goes on from NC_069735.1 coordinate 1,096,693, forward strand.
TCACCATATCAACCATTCTGTTTTTCTAAGCTAAATAACAACATGTTTATTACTTATTACATTAAGAAGCCACTGTGAATGAGCTGTTGCTATAGAAACATATTTTTCTTGGAGGCGGGGCTATTGTCAGAGCTGCCGTTAGAGAAAATTAATCAACGTCTTCTGATTTGAGAGTTTGAGAACTGCGCTGTGCTATAAATATCAGTGATCATATGTTTGTTGGTGTGAGTGTGTGTAAGTTGCATGACCTTACTGCCTTTATCACTTCTATCTATAAGGGTGCGGATATCCGGTTGCCAGATCTTCGTCTAACTCCTCCTGAGTGTAAGTCAATCCCGTCATTACCATGCATGATGCACACGTAGGAAGTGGTTGCCGTGTCACAGATAATCACGGAAAATAACCTTTTGACCTCTGATAAGGGCAACAATGGCCTAGTGGTCAGAGTTAATTTGTTTTTGGAGCTAGACTCAAGGGGCGGGCTTAATGCAGAAAGGGTCTGAACACGACTGATAAACCGACAAACGTGTGATTATCACTGAAGTAACACGGATTAAATGTAGAAACGAAAAGACTGAAAGTGAATTGGTAAAAAGAGTCACATAAATAATTCAATTTCAGCATTTATGGAAGGAGTCTCCAGTATCAGTGCAAAATTGCTGTGGTATAAAAGGAATAAAACACTTCAGGATTATTAGAATACAATACATTTTGGTGCAGTGACAATAAATCTGCTTCAGCATTGATTATTTTCCTCTAACAGCATGCGCCTACAGTGTTTGATTCCTTACATGTGGCATAACGGCGTTAATAATTATGATGTAAAAGAGCTTCACTGGATTCCTTAGAAGGACGCATTTATCTGAAAATCATCCAAGGCATAATAATTCTTATAATTTGATAAAATTTTAACACCTGATCTGATGCG
>NC_069735.1:1102620-1150120 GCF_027358585.1 Pangasianodon hypophthalmus
TTACTTTTAAAAAAAAAGTCAAAACAGAAAAAAAATCGCATTTGAAATTTATTATTATTTTTTTTTCCGTCACACCTTTGCAGGACTTTGGGCATTTCTCTGGTTTGTTGGATTTTGCTTCCTGGCCAATCAGTGGAGTCGCACCTCGCCTAAAGAGCTGCCACTGGAGCAGGCGTCAGACGCGGCACGAGCCGCCATCGCCTTCTCCTTCTTCTCCATTCTCACCTGGGTAAGACAAGCGAGAGAAAACACACACACACACACACACACACATATATATACGTACACACACACACATATACTGTATATACGTACACACAATCATATTTGACTGTTAAATTTGCGTTTCAGGGCTACCTGTGTCTGCTAACCATGCACAGATTTAAAAACATTGCCTTTCTGGAGGATAAACAAAGGCTGCTGCCCAAACCTCCGACACTCGCGCTAGTGTAGATTAACCTTCACTTTCTAGTGTACTTAACACTTCTAACTTTCTAATGCAGTTTAATAACAACTTAAATGATGACGTATAACGTACGCTACACACAATTTCTCATTTATTTATCTCAAAACTGTCCAGAATTTCTCTCAATTCAAAGATACCGTTACATTTGTTTACCGTTAAACAAATTTTGCTCGTTAGAGCGCCTGTAGTCTGTAGTTGCTTCAGCAGCGGAATCCGGCTAGCTAGCTAGCTAAACAGACTTTTTTTTTTTTTTGCACAAATGTTGACTTGCCAATTTAAATATAGAAATAAACAAACAAATAAATACTTACATACTTTGTTCAAAATGTTTAAATGAGTTTTGTTTAGTAACTCCTAGCTGGAGTTCATCATGCCGCAGAAAGCGCAAGACAAACGTCATTTACACGCAGGTACGATATACAGCTATATTTTGGCACAAATGATCATGCGGATTTACGTCCGCATTTTGGATGCATATACGCTCTATGCTAATCGCTTTTGAACAGTTCGTAGGAAGAAAATCACGAGAAAATTATGTTACATTAATTACGTAGTTGCCAACAAAACGAGTTACAGTTAAAGTTATACTTTTACCTCTGACTGTTACAAAAGAGCTGACACTGGAGATTCCTTCCATAAATGTTAAATAAACTTCTCCTTAAAGAAAACGTCACAACGTCAATGATTACACACGTTTTTTAAAAAAAATCGGATTATGTACAAGTTTCTGTGAAAGAGCCGTTACGATAAAAATGATACTGATAAAATATTAGAATCAACACCTTCTGACCAATCAGAAAGAAGTGGTACAAAAGGCTTACGAACGTTTTTTTCAGTTTGTTGAGTCGAGTTTGTTAGCGTTAGTAATCAATAATTTTTTGCTTAGCTGTTAGCTATAATTCTAACTTGCATGCTAATGACTCAGCATCCTGGATAAATTTGTTTTCGAATAATTCCATAAGCACTGTTTATTAATGATCACTAACCGAAAGCTTGTTCACATGTTTTGAAAGGTAAATTTCTTGTATTTTTCTAAAAATGCTAACATATGCTAACAAAATTAACATTAACATGTGATGAATCTGGCTAGGCGGCGCTGACGTTGTTCGCAGTGCAGAAATTCCTGCTCGGAACCGACATGACGCTCTTCACCTCCGCCGACGTCCCCAAACAGCCGTATCCGTCCAACGACGCAATCCACCAGACCACCATAGACAAGAGCCCGACGCTGATCGAGACGGTGGAGACACGCCCACCCGGGTACCAGATCCCGCCCGCTTTTTAATCTCTTAGCCAATGAGAAGAGAGGAGGCCGGAGTGGACAGAGTGGCCTCCTTCGTAGGTTCAGTACCAGTACTGTTTTCAGCGCAAACTAGTCGACTTCCCCTTCGCTAATTCTGGGGGAATCCACGCTAACACTCCATCACACCTTCGACAGCGGAAAGGACGAATTACGCAAACAAAGAGCAATACGATATTTCTAAAATATAGCATGTAATTTGCTACATTCAGATTGGGTTTGGTCTAGTGAACTAGTTCAGTGCTTTATTAATTTATCTAAATAACATGCTAGCCAGCTGTTAAACTAGTAACGTATAACGATAACCAGATAACTAGATAGCAAATAAGCTACGTAGCACACTTGCTAGCTAGTTAGATAAATTAATAAAGTGGCAAACTACTATCAAGTACATAAATAACTTAATGAAGCACTACTACTAACTAGTAGTCAGTATTTTTTGAAAAGATAGTGTATGATCTGCTAGATTAAAATTGGGTTTGTTGTATTTAACTACTTTATGGTAGTTTAGCACTTTTTAAAAAAAATTATCTAGTAGTTTAGTACTTTAGTAATGTGTTCAACTACTTAATTTAGTACCTTTTTAAATTTATGTAGTAGTTTAGTACTTTATTAAGTTATGCAGTAGTTTAGTACTTTATTAAGGTGTTTAATTACTTAGTTTAGTACTTTTTTAAATTAATCCAGTAGTTTAGTACTTCATTGAGGTGTCTAACTAGTACTTTTAAGGCATCTAACTACTCTGTGGTAGTTTAGTGCTTATTAAAGTATCTAACTAGTACTTTTAAGCTATCTAACTACTCGGTGGTAGTTTATTGCTAAATTAACGTGTTTACTATATGCTAGTTTGCTATATTATTTTGTTATCTTACTACTTCTCTAGTTCTTTACAAAGTTATAACTATACTCTATAGCAGTTTCAGGCTTTAAGTTAGTTTATTGTTTTATCAAGGTCTCTAACTACTCCGTGGTAGTTTAGTGCTTTATTAAGTTATCTGACTAACATGCTAACCAGTTGGCAAACTAGTAACTTATTAATTAGAATCTAGATAGTACATAAGCTATTTAGAGCACTTGGTAGCTAGTTAGAGAGCATAAAAATGTAGTAAATTACCATAGAATTCTTAGATAACTTAATAAATTAGCATTTGAAAAAAATATGTTAGATTAAAGTTCAGTTTGGCCCAGTAAAATACTCTGTGGTAGTTTAGTACCGTTAGTACCGAATTCATCTTACTAACTAGCATGCTAGCCAATTGTCAAAACCTATAATGAGAGCTAGTTAGTAAAGAAGCTACGTAGCTAGTAGCTAGCTCGTTAGCCAGCTTTTTATTCTCTATATTGTTTAACAAAAAAAAGAACTACAGTAAAGGTACAGTAAGTACAAATAGCCAAGGAAATCACATCAACTATGGAGCGTCCTCGCAAATACACACTCCACGAGGGGGAGTTTGGGTAACACACGCACACACACACACACACACACACACATACACACACGTGTGTGTGTCTTAGCATCGGGACGTCGATGAGGATGCGTTTAAAACAGTACTGCAATGCACGAGTATTGTAACGTTTCCTTTTTTCTTTTTTTTTCGTTACAAGGGCTTGTTTGTTTAAATTAGGTATTAAACGTAATGTAATGAAATGAATTCATTTGTTATAATTAATATATTAATTCATAATATTTATAATAATTAATAATACGAATTGCAAATTAGTTTAATTAGGGTGAGTAACCTCCAGTACAGACCTGAGAAAAAAAAACGCAGCGTAAATATAAAGTTATGATATAAAACGCTGTTATTTTGTGGAATTTGTTAGTTTCTTAGGCAAAAGTTTCTGAGCAAAAATGTTATCAGTGATGTACTGATGTGCTCTTCGTGTATTTATTTATTATTCTTTTATTCTATAAATGCTAAAATTTGTCATTTTTTTATTTATTGTATTTATTTTTAATAATATCTATCTATCCAGTGATACACTTGTAACGCTAATATCACTATATATAGTCAGAACTACAACACCCGGAGTCAGTGTGTATGAGCTGGAGGGGCGGAGCGGCGGCCATTTTGCACAACGTGTGTAAAAAAAAAAAAAAAACAAGAGGGAAATGATGGTGTGAATCGCCAATTCGTCATGCGTGTATTCACGGATGACAAAATGACATTCCTGCTGAGAGTCCTAATGAAAGCATCTCCAACTGTGTGTGTGTGTGTGTGTGTCTGTCGTCGGTCTTACTGCATGATAAGACAAACTGTAGAAATTCCTACTTCCTAAAAACCTTGTTTTAGCATTTAGAGAGGAGAAGAAACGTGTTCAGTGAATCTCTGACTGAATAAACACTCTTTCTGCAAGCATCTGTTTTAATTTGTCAGTTTTTCGCTCTACGCTTTGCACAACCTGTGTATGTTTTTGTAAATATTCAGCTTTGTTGCATTTATTTTCGATACGTGGATTTTTTTTTTAAATAATGCATTTTTGATAGCTAAACTGAACAAAGCATTAAAAAGTCTACAGAATGTTGAGCAGCAATGTCTGAGACAGCGGAGACAGATGAACATCTCTGACCCGATTCATCTTCAGCTTTAAATTCAGCAGGAATTCAAAGGAAACACTGTGATAATGAGGTGCAAAAATTAAACGAGCTAAAAACGCCATGAAGACATCACCATTTCACTGTTGCAGAAACATGTACAGGTAAACCATTAGCTAGCTGAGTGAGCTAGAGTAGAGCTAGCTAGATCTTTTGAAGTTAAACTTTAATTCAGTGTTTGGTAGCAGTTGTGTTAAATACATACACCCTGATCAGCCATAACATTAAAAGCACCTACCTGATATTGTGTTCCACTTGTGACCCGTTGAGTCATGGACTCCACAAGACCTCTGAAGGTGTGTGTGGTATCTGGCACCAAGACGTTAGCAGCAGATCCTTTAAGTGATGTAAGTTGGGAGGTGGGGCCTCCATGGATCGGACTTGTTTGTCCAGCACGTCCCACAGATGCTCGATCGGATTGAGATCTGGAGAATTTGGAGGCCAAGTCAACACCTTGAACTCTTTGTCATGTTCCTCAAACCATTCCTGAAAAAGTGTTGCAGTGTGGCAGGGAGCATTATCCTGCTGAAAGACGCCACTGCAATTAGGGAACACCGTTGCCATGACGGGGTGTACTTGGTCTGCAACAATGTTCAGGTAGGTGGTACGTGTCAAAGTAACATCCACATGAAGGCCAGGACCCAAAGTTTCCCAGCAGAACATTGCCCAGAGCATCACACTGCCTCCGCCGGCTTGCTTTCTTCCCATAGTGCATCCTGGTGCCATCTCTTCCCCAGGTAAGTGACGCACATGCACCTGAGTGTCCACATGATGTAAAAGAAAACGTGATTCATCGGACCAGGCCACCTTCTTCCATTGCTCCATGGTCCAGTTCTGATGCTCATTGTAGGAGCTTGCGGTGGTGGACAGGGTCAGCATGGGCTCTCTGACAGGTCTGCACCTACGCAGCCCCATACGCAGCAATGCAATGCACTGTGTGTTCTGACACCTTTCTATCAGAGCCAGCATTAACTTTTTCACCAGTTTGTGCTACAGTAGTTCCTGTGGTCTGTGGGATCGGACCAGACGGGTCTTCGCTCCCCATGTGCATCAGTGAGCCTTGGGAGCCCATGACCCTGTCGCTGGTTCACTGGTTGTCCTTCCTTGGACCACTTTTGGTAGGTTCTAACCACTGCATTCTGAGAACCCCACAAGACTTGCTGTTATGAAGATGCTCTGACCCAGTCGTCTAGCCATTACAATTTGGCCCTTGTCATAGTCGCTCAGATCCTTACGCTTGCCCATTTTTCCTGCTTCCAACACATCAACTTCGAGACCTGACTGTTCACTTGCTGCCTAATATATCCCACCCCTTTACAGGTGCCACTGTAACGAGATAGTGTTTTGTATTTGTGTTTCTTAACACCTCTGCTTGCAATTAATGACTACAGTTAAAGTCTTATTTGTGCATGTTATTAAAGCAATACATCACAAGCGGGCGTGTGTTACAGTGATTTTATCACGTGTTCTTAGACATGATGTAAAGCCCTCTAGTGGATCAATGGCAACAAAAACAATACGATCAAATCCAGTGTTTAATAAATAATTTATTAAATAATATTCTCAATGAACCGTCCTTCTGCCACACAATGTAATCCACTAACAGTAAGCTTTGGTTGCTAAGCAACCTAAAGATTAGGGGGTCTATGGACAACAATGGCTTTAGTGTAAGGTTCATTGTCATTTAATTGCCCTTAAAAAATATGATGCTAAAAGCAGCTATTGTGAGGTACTGAAAATCATAATAGTTATTTTCACATAAATCACCAAATTATAAAAATTATAAACTGGCACTAATAATCATAAGCTCATAATTATGACAGGAATTCCATAAAAGTCAATGTCTGGTGTTTTACAGCTTCACTTTACCTTCATGTACAATGTAAAATGACTTAGAGATAATGAACAAAAGTCAGATTTTTGTCTCAATGTCAAATTGCTTTAGTATGAAGTAAAGAGTTCTGTATTTAAACACATTTTAGGAAAAGATTACATGCATTTCAACACCACCAGGGGGCATCAACACACTAAGAATGGACAAGGTTGACAAAATATCCAAGAAACAAATATGAAACGAGAACTGGAATATTGTTTTAATGAAATACTAAAATGTAAGAGTACTAAATACTAAAATGTTTCACATAATGTTGTATTTTATTTTCTCTAATCAACAGCATTCAATTGAAAATACAGATTTGAAAAAATAGTTGTTGAGTCATTTCATCTGTCATGTTGTTGTCTAATATACCCTTTGGGACTGATAACAATTAGAGGTCATGATTGTGTGCATGTGTGTAACTTTAATGAGGGGGCAAAAACGATCAATTACGAAACCAGGCTAATTTGTGTGTGTGTTTTTTAAAAAATCCGTATCATTCGCATCTTCCTAGCTAATTCTAACTAGCATTTACCTGCACAGACCACGCCTTCAAATAAATGGCCCGGTGATTAATACACATTGTATCAGGAAGTCTTTCTGAGGTCCTGTCTCTTGGTCTGGAGGTAGCTTTAGAGTGTTGAGAAGTTAGAGGAGGTGTGAAGAGATCCAATTAAAAAAAAAAAAAAAAACATTTTAAAGAAATTAATTGCAGAAAGATAGACTCAAGGTGGAAGAGTAAAAACCAGGACTTGAGTAGTAAAGGCATGGAGTGTCATTTATGAAAAAAAAAAAAAAAAGGATCTTAACTTACGTGAATATTAATACAATGGGAAAGTTCTGTGTATTCAGAGTCGAGTTACGCACCTGCTTAAGTTTCTGCTTTAAAACAAATCAGGCCTGAAGAATCGCGGTTTGTTGCTGTAAACTGCAATACGATGTAATATAGATTAAGCAGGATACAATATGAAAATAAATAAATAAATATTAACGAATATGTTGATAGATGTATGAAACGATGGCAAGCGTTGAAATAAATGTAAAAGGAGTCTAGTGTATCGCCAGTCTATTGCTGTATCACTGCCTCCACACTCATTAATCAGCAGTGCCTAGAATAGCACTTGATCCAGCACACCCTATTATATTTATTTATTTATTTATTTATTTTTGCACAGTGAACTAAAAGTGCAGCAGCAGAAAGCTGACGCAAGCATTTTATCGTATGAGAGACGTTATTACCGACACCACACTGAGAAACAGATTCTTAGAAAGTGTTTCAGCAATACGATATGATATATTTTACTGAACTGTACTTTAAAAAAATGGGACAAAACCAGGAGTATCAGGAAGTGGTGAGGACGTGGCCCAAGCATCAGCTAAGATCTCCTGCGAGAACCAGGATATTTATTAAACTACATTGAAAGTGAGACGTCTGAACTTGGAATGATGTATCAGTCGCATCTTCCTAACTAATTCTAACTAGCGTTTACCTGCGCAGGCCACGCCTTCAAATAAATGGCCCGGTAATTAATACAGGTTGTATCAGGAAGTCTTTTCGAGGTCCTGTATCTTGGTCTGGAGGTAGCTTTAGAGTGTCGAGAAGTTAAAGGAGGTGTGAAGGGCTCCAAAAAAAAAAAAAACATTTAAAAAATTTAATTGCAGAAAGATAGACTCATAAGGTGGAAGAATAAAAACCAGGACTTGAGCAGTGAAGGCATGGAGTGTCATTTTTTATTTATTTTTTTTAAAAAAGAGGATCTTAACTTACGTGAATATTAATACATGGGAAAGTTCTGCGTATTCAGAGTCGGGTTACGCGCCTGCTTAAGTTAAACTACATTGAAAGTGAGACGTGTGAACTTGGAATGATGGAATTCCAAGCTAGAAAGCTGCTAAGTGGGACAAAACATGGACGCCTCCATGAAAGTGTGCATTTTTTGCTAGTGACTAGCAAGCTAGCTAGTTCAAAACAGCGAACTGTGAGGTCAGCGTTATAGATTTAAACCGACTAACACGTCTATGATGACAGCTCTAATATAAATACTACTTTTATTTCATTTAAAGCAGTGAAGTGATATTTTATTTACCGTTCACGGTCTGAGCAGCCATGTCGACATGACGTCATGTGCCGAACTTGGGGTTGAGGACGCCTTCCTGACTTTCGGAGTTGGAATTCCGAGTTGAGGGGGCGTTTCCTTTGGTTTTTTTTCCTAGAAATTCCGACTTATGAGCTTTCATCCAATGCAGCATGAAATCACATTTTCCAAGGCAATGAGGTGCTGTACTGTGAGTCAGACACTAATTCTGATTATTATAGCTGTAGACTAATTTTCTAAAACAGCAGCCTCCCCTGGGGTTGTAATAAAGATAAAGTGCTTAAATACAGTTTAACACCTCTAGAATTTTAGGAGAGAAATTATTTGCCTCTTCTTCTTCCTGCTCCGGAAGAAAAGTTCAATGAACGGTGCATAGTGAAGGAGGATAATAAGCTGCTAAAGCAATAAGACAGAAAATACAGCATTTGACTGAAGTTCTGTCCAGATGGAAAAGCAAAACCACACCATCAGGATGGAAACATGGACGTCCTGTTAGATAGGATTTCTTTAATTTGTTCTTTTTATGACTTTTTGGATCTTCACATGTTGATTTTATATTTATAAAGCCGCCGTAAGACCTGGTGCATTGAATACAATCCTGTAACGTCTAACAAGGTTGGAGAACACTTCGAGACGGATGTTGGACCACTCTTCAATGCAGAACATCTCAAACTCCTTATCGTTCTCATGTGTGTGTATGCAGACAACACCGTGAGGATTTGAGTAACGGTTTAAATGCAGAGAATGAGACGGAGTGGAAAACACTTGAGTAATTGTTTACGTTCTTACTTTGTCCTTAAGTAGTATTTTGCTGTGTTTAGACTTCGCTTGAGTACTTACACATACGCTGACTTAATTATATTTCCAAGAAAAAAACCCTAGTTTTTACTCCTTACTTTTTTTTATTTTGACCAATACATACATTGATCACATGGGCTCATTTTAGTATCCAATAAAGTTAGAAAAAATAATCAAGAACTTCGTGACCTTTTCGAACACAATGGAGTTAACGCTATAGCTATCTATGTGCGTGGGAAGATATATAATCCAAGTGTTTGACTAGAGGAAGAGTAAAATACTGCAATAAGCAAAGACGTCTAAAATGAGGCGTCTCCTTTACCTCCATTTTCGTTTTGCTAATTTGCTAACATTAGCGGGTTATGTATTTATAGACTAAGTCTGGTTTCTTTGCTAACACCAGGTTAGGTTAGCATCGATTCCAGTAACTTACATTGTCGTCTAGGCAGCAAGATAAATCCTAGCTAATGGTAAATATTGGTTACAGGATATTTTACTTCTAAACAAACAAAACAGAGATTGTTTTCAGGCAAAAAAATAAACATAAAATGAAAATCACCTAACAGTTTTAGATCAATTTTCACATAAAATACAACACAAATTTAATACCTGAGTACATTTAAAAGTAGCAACTTATTCGACTTCCACTTGAGTACATTTTCTCAGCTGGATACTTCCACTTTAAATTAAGATTTTAACACGTTATCTATAATTTCACTTGAGTATAATTTCTCAGCACTTTTTTCACTACGTCTTTGTTGAAGTGGATGTATTTCGAGTGGTTTTACCTTCTAAAAATCTACAGCCAAGTGTTAACCATAACGACGCTAGTCTTCACACGGACTCTACGGTGCTTGGCGTGTCCTTCCCTGAGATCAAACAGGAGATATCTATCGCTGCTGATGTGTCCTGGCTCATCGGTGACGCGCTGAGGTTTCTCTTTTACATTCATTCCACAAATTCTACAAAAGACCTATCAGTTTTTATTCTTCACATGCATTTATTCTTTTTGTCTAATTTTGAAATTAGCTCCTGACTAGACCACTTATTTCTAATGTTTCTGCTATGAATCTTTATAGATTTTTTTGGTTATTTGTATCACTGTCCATGAGCTTAATGCAAATAATTTATATTTTATCCTGAAGAGTTTTAAAAACAAAGTTTCAATACGATCTTAGAAGTCGTAGGATTTCGAACATGAGAATTTTCTATTCTATAAATTCTCATAATTAACATTAGTTAATTATTAGCACTAGTTTGAAATTTGAGCTAGTTTAAACCAACCTGTCTTAGTCTGAGTTGCATCGCTCTGATTGAGGAAAAAAAAGCCAGACATGCTTATCAGCATCATTTTCCTTTCAAGCATCATGAAGTCGTCCTTTTTTCAGAAATTTACATAGATGTTTCATGCTCTTCAGTAAAATTTATTGTCTTTAAAATACAGTCAGTCATTGGATTTCCTCTGTTTGTGGTTTCAGTGCCCTGAATATAAACAAGTCCTGAATTCGTATCATGGAACAGTCCAGACGTCCCTCACTCAGTCAAACCCGCAATATTTTTGGCATATTTCAACAAAGGTGTACACCAAAGTTCTATCCGATTTTTGTATAGACAATTTATCACAATTTCAATATCAAAAAACAAAAAGAAATGAAAATGTGCGGAAGGTGCATGACTGGTCATAACCCACTGCTCAGATATTGATTTACAAGCCCTTAAGATTCCATGGATTTGTCTTTCTACCACATCAGAGATTTCAAAGATGTAAAAGTACACATGAAAATGTCTAAAGAATAAAAGGGAGTGACACTGCAACTAGATTTGGTCTAAAGCTGAGGGAAAGATCGATGCTCCTTTCTAATGAATTGTTCATAGCTTGAGAAGCAAAATTGTCATTTTCTTCTGCTTTGTGAAATCGTTATAAATCACACAGCACTATTTTGCATTGTTATCTGCAGAAATGTTTCTCCAAAGTGCACACGTTATAATGTAGGTAGTTGGTTTGCTGCTGCACAACAAATATTTATTAAATTAAAAAAAAAAAAACAGCATGAATGTAATGCAGTAACAGTGTAAGATTGTGAGAATAGCTACAGGTATGGCTTTGGGTTGTGAAGCTTTATGGCATATTGACAGCAGCCTGTACGTGCAAAACATGTTAATAAAACCGCAACAGCAACGAAAACACATACACACAAAAACTAAAACGCACAAAACGTTAATAAAACCAAAACTGCAACAGCAACGAAAACACATACACACAAAAACTAAAACGCGCAAAACGTTAATAAAACCAAAACCGCAACAGCAACGAAAACACATACACACAAAAACTAAAACGCGCAAAACGTTAATAAAACCAAAACCGCAACAGCAACGAAAACACATACACACAAAAACTAAAACGCGCAAAACGTTAATAAAACCAAAACCGCAACAGCAACGAAAACACATACACACAAAAACTAAAACGCGCAAAACGTTAATAAAACCAAAACCGCAACAGCAACGAAAACACATACACACAAAAACTAAAACGCGCAAAACGTTAATAAAACCAAAACTGCAACAGCAAAAAACAACAAAAACGCACACAAAAAAACGAAAACGTTCAAAACGTTAATAAAACCAAAACCGCAACAGCAAATCAGAAAATTAAAAAAAAAAAACAAACTAAAAATGCAACAACAAAACTAAAATGCAGCAGAAAATTTGGAAATCGACGACAGCATCAAAATGAAAAACACAAAAAACCAAACCAAAAACACAACAGCAAGTCTGAAAACACAACAAATCAGAAAACGCAACAAAGAAACGAAAAGTGCAACAGCAAATCAGAAAATGCAAAAAAAAAAACCTCCAAATGCAACAAACAAAAAAACGAAAACACAAAAGTAAAACTAAAAATGCAACACAACCAAAAAACTAACAGTAAATTTGTAAACACAACAAAACAAAAAACATGACGGCAAAATCAAAACACAACAACAAGCCCGTGACGTTCAATAAGGACCTGGTTACTGCTGATGTGTTTTCGAGTTTGTTGTTGTATTTTTGTTAACGTGTTTTGCACTTACAGGCCACTGAACATCTGTTCTGGGTGAAATGTTCATTACTCTATTAACTAATCTATGGAAAATAATAATAATAATAATTAATAATAAATAATAATTATTATTATTATTTATGCCATGCTTCAGAATCTCTGGGTGGCACGAGGGGAAAAAATAAAATTATCAGAAGCGTGTTTGGTTGAATATATTTTGTAGAAATGGTTATTACCAAGAGAAAACCAACAACAACAACAACAACAACAAAAAAAAAACATTTCCTTGTCAAAAAAACATTTGAGTGCGTGCAAAACTCTTGGGCTTTTTTTTTTTTTATAAAAATATCATGGTGCTGCATTCAATAAATATATTAACTCTGTCGAGTCTAGAGTAACTCCGCCCTCCTGCGTACAGTCCTGATGATTCTGCCATGCAGTGTGTTTGAGATTTCATCTGAGAAAAACAGGTGTGTCAACATTGCTCTGTTTTAGAAAAACGTATCTGACTTTCTCGTCAAAAAAGTGTATTCAGGATCTCGTACCTTCATCTGCGTTCTTCTTCTTCTTCCATCCGGTTTCCATAACAACCATTGACACCATACTAATACACAAGTGTCTATTACAACTGATTCATGACTATTCTAATATTTTAGAAATTTGCCATGAAGTGATTGTAACCCTACGTTCACAATAGCGAGCGACAAAATGACAGGTGAGCGTTTTCCGTTTTCTACGTGACGCGAAGCTGCGATTTCAGCAACAAAGCGACTTTTGAAATGCGATTTCTTAATTTTTTACGCAAATTAGATAAAGCGACAAATCCAAACGATTGTCCGGATTGATTCCTCGGACCAGTCTGATTCAGTTTCCCACTCACAACTTAATCGTCTACTTGCGATGTGCTCCAGTTTCATCTTATCCTCTCATATCCATCCTCTTATTTAACGTGTATAGAAACATTACGAAGAAAAATAAAGCTAGTGCGATGCTAGAAAAGGAAGGAAGGAGCAGAGTTTGTTGGTGCCTCTAGTAAGTGTACGTAGCTAGTATAGTTAGCGAGAACAAAGCTAGTACAAAGCCGAGCGCATAACATGTAAATCAAACAAATGATTTTCACACCGATTAACTAGCTAGCTTTAGAAGTTATATATAGCTACTACCATTTCTCATAGGAACTAAAGGCCACGCCCACTTGTCATGGGCTTGTGTGAACGTAGGGTAGGGAGCTACTGGGAGCTTTGTTATAGTTCAGAACAAATATCCAGCTGCACAATATCATTTTTTATATTCTCAAATCTCTAATCAATATGATTAGGGAAAAAACAAACAAACAAACAATTGCATAACTCATTTTCACCCTACTGTTTTCTTTTTTTTTTTTCTTTTTTTTTTTTTTAGAATTCCTAGCTTAAAGGTGCACATTAGCATCAAATGTTTTGGTCTGAATCCTCATTGGCTGAACGAACCATCCCGACCCATAACAATAAGCCACGCCCATAACGGGTCCATAACCCTCTGTTTAGGCGTCGTTTGGGACACAGTGTGATGATTGGTCGTCGTCTGAAACGCGATTGTTCGATTGCTCAAACGGGACAGACAGATGGATTGATAAATGAGGTTGTGGGAGGGGCTTAGCAACTAGCAGAGAATCAGGAAGATCCAAAGACTCCCGGAGCAGCGTGGAGTCAAACGATGGCGCCCGCCTTTTCAGAACCACGCCGCTCTGAGAAGTTTCTGAGAAAATGGGCGGGTCTGTGGAAGGCGAAACGCAAGGTGGACTCGTTTTGTGCTTCCTGCGCAACAGAGACGCTTCTGATCCTTGCGTTTTAAAGGGCACGCTCTTGTTTCGCGGCTGGTTTGACCACGCCCCATGGGTCGAGTCCATGCTGTTGTACTTCCTAAGGTCACTTCCTGTACTTTTACTTCGCTGTGATTGGCTTTTCAAACATAAAGTGCCTGCGACATGTGGAGATAAGGTGTGGCTGCGTCTGAGGAGCCGGACACCGGAGTCTTTTCTCTCGACGGATGATAGGATTTGTCTGATTTCTTCGTCCGAGGTGTGTGTGTTAGACGTGTGTGTGTGTGTGTCCGGCTGTGTGTGTGTAGACCTGCGTGACGGAATGCTGCGCTGGCTGTACACGCGTCTGCTTGTTTGGACGCTGGCTGTCCGACTGCGACACATAGGGGGCGTGGCTCGAGGTGAACAAGGGGCGGAGCCTCCGGTCAAAGGAACGCTGGGAACTTTGAGAGAATCGGAGTGGTGCAGAAATAAATTGTCCATCGATCCAGGGCTGGTGGAATCCACAGAGTCGCTCTTTATCGCCTCCTACAGTGCGAAAAGCGTACTGTAAACATCTCACATCACACGCATCACACCGATTCACACGTGTACCGTGACACGCTACCTGTCTTTGGAGCATCCTGAGAGACTTTTGTGTGGTCACATGATGCGGTGGGAGGGGCTCTAAATGAGAGGCGGGGCCAGTCGGAGGCTCTGGAACCTGCAGTAGGGATTCCCATTCACACAACTCCGACTTCACTGACAGAGACGAGCCTGAACACGAGAGAAACACGGCTTGCTTTTAGGTTTCTGTAATTTTACTCTACTTTATCTGATTTTATATAAACAGAAGAAGATGTTTTTGAAAATCAAAGTCATTAGTGTTAATAATAATAATAATAATAATAATAATAATAATAATTTTAAACTGAAAGGTATATGAATAACAATAATAATAGTAATCTGATTTTTATGTAAAATATTTATTTAAAAGTTTCATATAACAAAATTAAAAAAAGATGACCTGATGTAAAAATATATTTCTTTACAAATTACTACGACTACTGCTACTAATAATAACAATATTAATAATCTGACTTATGTAAAAAGATTTAAAAATGAAATTTGTTTATAATAACAACAAAACGTCAACAATAACAAATATGACCTTGATGTAAAATGTATTTCTTTAAAAGTAAATCGTGTACAACAACAAAACATAATAATAATAATAATAATAATAATAATATTAATAATAATTGACTTGTACAAATTAAAAATGGTATATATATATATATATATATATATATATATATATATATATATAAAACAATAAACAAAAGAACAACAACGGCAATAGTAATAATAATAATAATAATAATAATAATAATATTTTATGTAAAAACTTGATTTCTTTAAAAACGTTATTATAAGTTATTATAGCAACAACAAAAAAACAAAAATAGACTGTAACTGTCTTATTATTATTATTATTATTATGATGATGATGATGATGATGATTAGTGATTAGTGACCTGTAACTGTATTGTGATCGACGGTCTGCTGTTTGCAGAAGAGCTGCTCTCTGGGTTTGTGTCCAGCTTTAGGGTAAAACATGTAGCTGTCGTTTGGTAAAGACAGCATTCTCGATATGCACGGCTTCCCGACCGAGAGCAGGTTTCTGTCCTGAAGGTCGTCACCCTGGAAAAGGAACCCTTCTGCGTCAGATTCATGTTGGGGTTTGGGTCACAATAACTCATATTTCGGAGAAAAATAAAGTGTGCTTTCCTACTAAATGTAATATTGTATATTACAGAGATAATGGTGAAGTCATTTTTGGTAAAATAAGAGTGTTAATAATAACGCTGGTCTTTTCCATACACACTCACATCGCTAGGAATTGAGGCAAAGATGAGATATACAGAGTGTTTTTAAATAAACTGTACAGTTGTAAATGTTACAAACACATATATAAGCATTAATAAACAATTTATCCTGGCAGCCATTTTATCTTGGTCCCAGTTGCAGTAATCCTCACACACACACACACACACACACACACACACCTAGGAGCAACACTTCAGGGTTGCAGGAATACGAAACCACCTTGGAGATGTTATATGTTATGTATGAGTGCTCCAGTACAGCAGGTGGCGCTGTTATGAGAATGTTATGTTATGTTATGAAATTTTATGATTTATGATTTTGATGATTTCCATGACTACAGGAAGAAGATTGCCTCCTGCAACGTGTTGGAAGCACAAATACACAGTTGTTGGACGTACAGCTGGTTATTTTTTAGGAAAAATAAAAACGTGAGATGATTAAATCAATCGCAGGTTGAGGATGACGACGTTAGCGCGCTAGTGCGATGTTTGGAATGAACTGGCACGGGCACGTCTCATTTGTAACGACCAATTAGGAGTGAGCGTTCTGGCAAAAATGTTATAAATATTACAACTTTTTCAGGCTTGATAACGATCCATGATTTTATCACGAGTATTTTTTCCATGTTGGTTTTTAACGCTATTTTGCGAAATTTCTGAACAGAGCAACAAACTGATTTCTCTGTTGATGAAAACGAATCAGAGATCACTGAGGCCAAAGTACATTTTTCAGACAAATTTTACTGAAGTGCATTTCCTAATAAAATAACAGATCACATATTTAAATAGCGTCGAATAAAAATGTACATCACGTGTGCGTTTAAATATGTTTAAAAGTGCGTTTAAATATGTTTAAATACTGATTACGTGTGCTGAGTTGGTTTTGCATTTTTATTAAACATATTTAAAATATTTGCGTTTCATTGTTGTGGCTTTTATTGCGCTTGTGTCCCGAGGCTGGAATGTTGTTAGGAGATGTGAGGAACCCGGAGAACCCCAAACCCCAGGTAGTAACCAGGGTTTGTTACCTGTAGAAGCGCAGGAGACCCAGTAACCTCACCAGCAGACGCGGCGGCATTCTGCCACCGATTTGCCTGTAGCTCCGCCTCCAGCTCCGCCTCCATCTCCGCCTCCTCGCAGGCATCCTTGTTGCTGTCCTCTAAGTGCTTCATGAGCACGGCGACCACCACGTTCACCAGGACGAACTGCGCCACCAGCACGAACGTCACGAAATACAGCGGGGAAAACAGCGGCAGGTAACTCAAGCAGCGATCTCCACTCTTACACTCCCTCAGTGTGTCCTTTATCACACACACACACACACACACACTAAATTCATTAATCATGCTGTCTGCAGTGGCCCTAATAATCCTCTGACATTCAGGAAACACAGATGGCACACTGTGTTAACTCTATGTGTGTGTGTGTGTGTGTGTGTGTGTGTGTTAACTGTCTCTCTCTCTCTATGTTAACTCTGTGTGTGTGTTAACTCTATGTGTGTGTGTGTGTGTTAACTGTCTCTCTCTCTATGTTAACTCTGTGTGTGTGTTAACTCTATGTGTGTGTGTGTGTGTTAACTGTCTCTCTCTCTCTATGTTAACTCTGTGTGTGTTAACTCTCTCTCTGTTTGTGTTAACTCTGTGTGTGTGTTAACTCTGTGTGTGTGTGTGTTAACTGTGTGTGTGTATCTGTGTGTGATAACTGTGTGTTATCTGTGTGCGTGTGTTAACTCTGTGTGTGTGTGTGTTAACTCTGTGTGTGTGATAACTCTGTGTGTTAACTGTCTGTGTGTGTGTGTTAACTCTGTGTGTGTGTGTGTTTGTGTGTGTGTGTCTGTGTGTTAACTCTCTGTGTGAGTGTGTGTGTGTGTGTGTGTGTGTGTTAGCATGTTAACCTTCATGATTCCATTCCAGTTGTCCCCGGTAGAGACTCGGAACAGGGTGAGGAACGCCATGCCGAAGTTCTCGAAGGTAGCGTGTCGACTCAGACCCTCACACGGGTTTTCCTCCGAGCATTCTGAATAATAATAATAATAATGATAATATGACTTTAATTAATGTTAATTAATGAATCATTTATTCTATATATGGTCTTGGATGAAAAGTCAAATCAGCATCACTGTAACGTTTTAATCAAACTGTGGATTCTGTAAACTTGGAAAATTTAGTTTTCTATTTAAAAAGTTCAGTTGTAGTGTTTGTTTTTAAAATCCTAAAAAAACGATTTTCTCCAGTGATTCGAAAATGTGTTTATTAAAATAACGAGTAGGTGAATTGGGACGCAGCAATAGTGTATATTCTGTATAATGGTGTTAAAATAAAAGAAGTATTGCTAAATAAATCCTACATTCGTATTGCTAGATCACTAGCAACCGCCGATAAGCACACTCTTTAACGAAAAGGTCAAATCTTTAAAAACGACCTTTAAAAGTTCTTCGTTTGTCCGTACGACAGACTGCTTCCCTATCAGAAAGCACTTCAAGCTACAAGTTTTTAAAGAACTCCTTTTTTTTGTAGAAAACGGAACATTATGGAATGCTAATATTTTTCTTGGGAAAAGTGACGAACTGACCGAGTTTTCCGAACAGCTCCACTCCCAGAGCAGCGTAGATGAAGAACAGCAGCATGAAAAGAAGCCCCAGATTTCCAACCTAGAAAAAAAAAACACACACAGACTAGAAATACCCCGAGGAATACAGTATATGTGTGCTATAGTAGGAGTGAAAATGGTATGGGCACACACACACACACACACACACAGTCACTAGGACAAGCATGTAATAGTCGACTAGTCAGGACGCTACGGAAGCTGGAGTTGAACAGAGAGGAAAACCTTTCAGATACTGCCGTAGACATCGCATGCTCCATCCATCATTACGCTATACGAAGTTTCCATGCCACGTTGCGCAATCTCAGTTTCTGAATCAACAATTTCGGCTTGTTCGTTTTAAGAAGCATCCTTAAATTAAATAGTGTCATATGTAATCATTTCTTAACGGCGTAAAGCAGCATTGAGGCTGGAAATGTATGTTCCTGTTGTTAATTGGTTGTTGTTAACTGAAGTGTGGCATCCTGAAACAGCTACAAAACACGACTAGTCGACTAGTACGAGCTTAAAAGTCATGTGACCTCTAGCAGACACCAACCTGCGGTAAAGCCTGGACCACCGTGTCCAGCAGCGCTCTCATTCCCGTGGCCATCTTGAGCAGCTTCAACACTGCAAAGCAAGTCCGATTTGTCTTTGTGATTCTTCCCCAGAGTGTGTGTATTACATGCATGTACAGTATGAGTGTGTGTGATTGTGTTCGAGTACCTCGGGCGATGCGCAACACTCTCATAATGCGAATGATAGTTGGGTTAATGGGTAATGAGGCATTCAGGTCAATCTCCTCCAGCGTAATTCCCATAACGGACAACAGAACAATGGCCAAGTCCAGCTGATTCCACCTGAGAGAGAGAGAGAAAGAGAGAGAGAGAGAGAGAGACAGTACATTTGTAAACTAGTAATTGTCAGAGCACGATATAAATAAATAAAATGCAAAGTAACAGGATGCGCTGGATCAAGTGCTATTTAATAATCTGTGTGGAAGCCATTTTGTTCAATTTAACCAGTGATCATTACAACTAGCACTATTCATGCAGCAATATACTCGACTCCTATTAGATTTATGTCAACGCTCGCCACCTTCTCATTCAGATCTCATTCATATTAGTGTTTTCATTTATAAATTGTCTCTTACTTTTATGTTACATCATATCACAGTTGACAACAAAGACGGCGATTTTTTTTTTTCAGCTCAACTTGAACTTTATTGTCCCTCTAGGGGAAATAGTGCCATGGCATAACTGCATCAATACAACATTTTAGTATTAATAAAAACAAATACAAAGACATAACAATAGATACAATATAAAACTTAAATTAAAGGTTACATAAGATAATTTATTTATACAAATAAATGATCTGACATCAGAGCAGGTAAAATAACCCCATGGCCACATCCAAAAAGCAGTCTTTAATTCTTTTAGTTCTACTTCTTGGTACTTGAGGGCAACATCTGAACCTCAGTGCATAAGGGATGATCCAAAGTACAAAGAATGGCTTGGGCCTTCTTCAGAACATGCATATAAAATATAAACAGTCAGTAGGACAGGTCTGATCTTCTCCAGTGATTTTCCCAGCCACCTTCACAAGGCTGGCTAATCTACTTTTGCTTGACAAGGTACGAGTTCCGTACTATGCCACAAGACAGAAAGAAAATACAGATTCAATAAAACTTTATAAAACAGGCTCATCATAGTGGAACAAACCTGAATGTGTTTAACTTCCTGTTGTTGAACCGCCATAACATTGGATTCAAAACTCAATCTGCTGTCAATCACCACTTTTAAATACTCATAACTATCAACTAATTCAATGTCCGAGTGCTTGTGCGTAAAAGTGCTGGTCTAGACACTATTTAAAAAAGTCTCTGCAAACATTCTACTCCAGGAAACCTGGCGACCTCGGAGGCGTGAACTACACGCGTAATTTTAATGGTCTGAACTGGCCTCCCAGTGCGCATGTGCGTAACCCGACTCTGAATACAAGGAACTTTCCCTGTGTTAATATTAACGTAACCTGACACCCTGCGTTTATACAGAAATACGGCGCTGGACTTCACCTGTCTTTGAAGAACCTCCTGAAGCCGAAGGCGACCAGCTTGAGCATGGCCTCGATCACAAACACCAGCGTGAAGACGTAGTTGCAGTATTTCAGGGATTCCTCCAGATACTAGACACACAGAAACATAACGCTGATCTCTTAAAATCTTTTAAAAATATATTTTTACGTCATTTCATGCTTAGATTTCGGATAGTTTCTAGCTGACCTCTGTAACTTGATATGAACTTTGGATTTTTGAGGAGTTCCTCAAGAGTCAATGCTAGACCACACCTACTTATTTTACTTATTTATTCCTTCACGATTTTCTTCTATTCTTTCATAAGAGAGTGTTGCAGCAGGTCGTACCACAGCGCTGTTGAATTCTGGATTCTGATTGGCCAGAAGATGTTGATTAATTTTCTAGAACAGCAGCAATGCACTCGTTCTAATACGTTATCGTTTCTATAGTAACAGCTCATTCACAGGGACGTGTGTGTTTATTTAACATTTACGGAAGGAGTCTCCAGTGTCAGGGGTAAAGCTGTAACTTTAACGTCATCATCACGACAGAGGAACTTTTTGCTGTTTCTTGGTAACACAACTGCGTGTTTTTTTTTTTTATTATTAACTTCGAAAGAGAGGCTGGTGATGGAACGACTGTTTACAGCTACTATAACATTTATAGCTACTATAACGTTAAGTGAGAACTTGTTTCGTGGACGTTCCTCGACATTAAATGTAACAATAAATGGATAAAAAGTACAATGTATCATGCTTTAACTAATAAAATTTGTTAGCATCGACACATTGCTGTTATATTAAAGGAATAAAACACTTCAGGATATTCTGTTTCATCACACCACACTGTTGTTGATTATTTTCAGCACAACATGGAGTCCTTACATAATACACAGATATTGTATGATCTCTGTTATGTGTGTGTGTGTGTGTGTGTGTGTGTGTGTGTGTGTTCCACCTTGGGCTGGTTGTAGTGCTCCATGGACATGGTGAGGACGTTGATGCCGATGATGATGGTGATGAAGAGGTCTAGATAGTGGTTGGTGCAGAGGGTGTGGATGTAGAGGCGGGCGGGAGAGTAGTCTGCATAATACGGTCTCTGGAGGGCCTCTAAAACACACACACACACACACACACACACAAACACACACACATAGAGATACAGAGACACACACCTCATTAAGCACCAGAGTCATTAAATTACTTGAGCACAAAAAAGTCTTGCAAAGCTGCTCTGCTGGTATCCGGGAGCTGCAGTGCTGTTCCTGTGTGTGTGTGTGTGTCTGTATGTGTATGTGTGTGTGTGTGTGTGTGTGTGTGTGTGCACGTTAATGGTCTTCCCTAGCCTCTTCTGTTTAACTATGACAGGCCGGTCTGGGCTGCCCTCGATTCTACTGTCTCAAACTCATAAATATTCTTATTCAGTCTTAAGCTTAGACACTTTAAGCACTGAAGTGAAGTGTGTGTGTGTGTGTCTGTTTAAATGTGTGTGTGTGTGTGTGTCTGTTTAAATGTGTGTGTGTGTGTGTGTGTGTGTATGTAGAAAGGAGCATGGTGACCCAGTTTTTTTTGCCTCACTGTTAAAAAATGCTAGCACGGCAAAAGGTGAGTGTGTGTGTGTGTGTGTGTGTGTGTGTGTGTGTGCTGGGAAATAGACGAGTCATCGGTGAGATCATAAACCTGAGGAGTCCAGTGTCCCCCTACATCCATCACGAGTGTGACTGCTCAAGGTGTCTTTGAGAGGAAAAATGACGGTGCGTGTTGTGTGTGTGGTGTGTGTGTGTGTGTGTGTGTGTGTGTGTGAGAGAGAGAGAGAGAAAAAGTGGGAGAAAATGGCCTCGAGACACTAAAGCAGATTGAGCTTGAGTTCATGCCAAGCTCAGCGATGCGACACAGAACTGTACCTCTGCCAAACTATGTGTGTGTGTGTGTGTGTGAGTGTGAGTGTGTGTGTGTGTGTGTGTGTGTGCTCTCACCTTTTTTTTATGGCTGCTAAAACTCTATGAAAGTGCTGCCTGATTATGCTAACGGAGAGGATTCCACATGGTCATTATCCTCGTGTTTATGCTTTATATTACGGTCTTATGTTTTATGAATATGATTGACTTTCATGAGGAATAAAAAAAAAAAGGATGCAGATCATTTCCGTGAACTCGGGATGAACTTTAAAAAAAAAAAAAAAAAAAAAAAAACTGACGTAAATTAAAATTTAGGACAAACTGTAAAAGAAGCTCATCAAGACAAAAGTTCATCGTTTGAGTAAGTCATAAATTAGAGGAAAAATTAGAAGAATGAAAAAGAATAAAAATATTAGGGACGTAACCTGAATATGAGTACACCATTCTAAATAAACACATCATTTGTTCCAAACTGACACAAATACTGTATTTAAAAAAAAAAATAAAATAAATAAAAATCTTATATTATCTGCAGTGGTTTGTTCTGACCTAAACCCTGCCTTACTGAGCTCCAAAATAAAACCAGATTTCTACCGTATCCCAAAATTTCACAAAAGAAATACGCTTTTATTTATAGCGCCGGTGCTCCGTATAGCCCACGCGGCCCACGCAGGGCAGAATATCTCTGATTTTCATTGTTCTTTATCTGTTCGTTATTAAAAAAAGAAAATCTTCTCAGAAATTCACTGTAAGTGCGTTCCAGCTTCGTAATAGATTCTGATAGCGAGTCCAGCGAACTTTTACGATCTTTCTGGAATATAACCGTGGCAGCGAGGGGGCGTGGTCGAGCGTAGGTTCAGCCCGCCTCCTCTCTCTATCCGTGACCCGAGACCACGCCCGCTTGCTGCCACAATAACAAACCAAAAAAAACCGCAAAAGTATATCTGATGAAATATTATTTTTGTTTTATTGTTTCCGTGGTAGCATTCACATTTAATTTATGCCCAAGTCTCATTCGTTATTCAGTGGATAACTTCACTTGGATACTTTAGATTAGAACTAAAATAAAGTTCCTTTCAGCACACTCAGTACTCTCTGACTTTATAGCATACAGGTGTGAAAGAGTAATCGCACTGTTCCGTGTCACCCATTTTGAATCTGGTTCCTCTCAAGCCTCCTTCCTCATGTAGTCTCATGGAGTTTTTCCTTGCCACTGTTCATTAGGGATCTAAATCTTCAGCTATATCCGTAATAGATTTCTGTAAAGCTGCTTCGTGACAATGTCCACTGTTAAAAGAGCTATACTATAAATAACACTGAATTGAATCATAATAATAATAAAAACAGCAAGGTTTGTTCGGCTTGATCTCACGATGCTGTGATCCAAATTTGGTGATAATGGTGCAGAATTTGCAAGAGAAGAAGCCAAAAATATATAATAAATAAATAAATAAATAAATAAATAAATAAAAATTACAGAAAAATCTAATAGGGTGGAAACTTGGCTTGACCCAAAGAATCAGAGGAAAATGGAATCATGTTTCTACGAGTTATTATTGTAAATCTATGTCCAGATTTGACCTATTGGTGGTGCTAGAGGGCTTAAGTGGCGTACATCAAAATTTCTGGGAAGGAAGCTGAGACTATCCTCTATCACTGTGCCAAATTTCATAAGAAGCATGTGAAGTGTTCTCTGGGCAGCCATAGTGAAAATATAATAATATAATAATAATAATAATAAGAAAACATACAATCACAAACTTCGGTGCTTGGCCCCCTAAAATCCTTTCCGATTTAGGCCACACCCACTTTTGGTTAAATACGAATACAGGTAAAGATACTTGGAGCAGTAAACAGATACAGATTTTGAGATTCTACTCATATACACCTCTCATATATACAAATAAATAAATAAATAAATAAATACATAAAAACAGACTCACTGCTGGAGCGAGACTTCGCAACGAGTATTCGACAGTCTGGGAGTGTGTGTGATTGTTGACAGGTGTGTGTTTGTGTGTGTGTGTGTGTGTGTGTGTGATCACAATTCTTAGGATAAGTGTTTGCCTGAATGTCATGTGACATGACCAGGGGTTGGGAATCATGGGAATTGGGTTTATAACCTTTCTAACCTGGCACTATTGAGTTTTCTGTAGTTTAATAAATAAAATGAAAATGAAGGCGTTTATGAGGTTAGTAAAGGGCTAATTGTGTGATTTTATAGCTAATCTAAAACTCTTGCTGTTTATTACTGTTTATTTTTTATTTATTTTAGCGCCGTCCTCACACACACACACACACACACTCACTCCTGCGCCTCTTCTCCAGCCGTCTCTGCCTCTTCTCCTCCCTGAGGCGTGCCTCCTCCTCCTCCTGGTCCTGACGGCATTTGTGGAAGTTTTCCACCACAACGCCCACAAACATGTTCAGCACGAAGAAGCTGACGATCAGCAGGAAGGAAATGAAGTAGAGCAGCATCCAGGGGTTATGGTTCCTTATGGGCTGGAGAGAAAGAGAGAGAGAGAGAGAGAGAGAGAGAGAGCTTATGAAATATCCCTACACTATAATACCCCTCTGGTCCACCAGGCTTCTCCATACACTCATCTGTGCTGCGTACATACTGTTCATGTCGAGTCTGCTACCTCTCGTGTTCTTCCTCATGTCATCTCAGGGAGTTTTTCCTCGTTGCTATAACCCCTGGATTGTAAAATCTAAATCTACATCTGGATTATCTACATCTGCAAATCTGCATTTCTGCAAATCTGCATTTCTGTAAGAGTGATATGATGACATCGATATCGATATCAAGATAAATTAGGCCACAGTAGTTTTCAGAGATATCAGGAGATTTGATAAAGTCTTCAATCTTTAACACTGCAAAATGTTACAATTTTACAGATTTGATCTATTTGTGCAAATTTTTCCTTCATTTCTATGTTAATTTATTTTTGTGCAAATGAACTAAAAGGCTTATTCCGTGATACATTTTGTAGAAATGTCCTGAAATATTTGTGATATTTTTCATATGTATGAGGGGTTAGGCACGTCAGCTGCTAATGTTATATTAATTAATGTCAGCAAGTCAGTATTTTAAATGATCGCTTGCTCAAACACACATTTCACATTTTGAGTTCGGAGTCATCCTATTGGTGGATTTATGACGTGTTGTTGAGCAACAGCAACAACAGCAACAACAGGAACAATAACAATAACAGCAGAAACTAAAACAGTAATCAAAGCACTGGAAAGAATAACAAGAAGAACAAGAGCAACAGCAGCAACATGAGCAACAGCAGCAACAGCAACAAAACAGCAACAAAACAGCAACAACAATAACAAGAAGAACAAGAAGAACAAGAGCAACAAGAGTAAAAACAACAGGAACAGCAACAACAAGAGCAACAACAACAGCAACAACAGAAACAACAGCAACGACAACAGAAACAACAACAGCAACAAGAACAACAGCAACAATAAGAACAGAAACAACAACAGCAGCAACAACAGCAACAATAACAAGAAGAACAGAAACAACAAGAGCAACAACAACAACAACAACAGAAACAACAACAGCAACAACAACAACAACAGAAACAACAACAGCAACAATAACAAGAAGAACAGAAACAACAAGAGCAACAACAACAACAACAACAACAGAAACAACAACAGCAACAACAACAACAGCAACAACAACAGCAACAATAACAAGAAGAACAGAAACAACAAGAGCAACAGCAACAACAACAGCAACAATAACAAGAACAACACAAAACACCAGGAGCAACAGCAACAGCAAACTCGTCTATAGTCCTCTGACGGTTTACATTTAAATCTCAAGCAGGACCACGGACACATTTTTCCCGTCAGCAGATTCCCCGGAGCGTCGTTTCCTCTCGGCGTTTTTCACATTATTAATTTGGGCATTTTGGCTCAGCATGCTCATGAGTGGAAAGGGAGCATCGCCTTTAATCATGCATTCGTTTATTACTCTGAAAGAGGGAGGGAAAGAGGGAGGATGAGGGGACAGATATGATAGGACGGAGTGACACTATTCCAAAGAATAGGCATAACTTTCATAATGAATGTGCAGCGAATTAACCGCCTCAAGCAAAGAGAAAGAACAAAACTGTCAGAATGAAGGAACAGGCAGCGAGAGAGAGAGAGAGAGAGAGAGAGAGAGAGAGCCAAACACACCTATTTACTTGGAACCGTGTTCCCTTATAGAGATTTTCATTGTGTGTGTGTGTGTGTGTTTGTGTGTGTGTTTGCTATCAGGTGTTTTAGTGAAAGAGATCGAGACACGAGAGAGAACAAAGAGAAAAACAGGATGCATTGTTGACGGTATTAGGACACACACACACACACACACACACACACACACACACACCTGTTGGTCCACAGCCACTGCGTCTAATCCATCATACATGATGTTGACCCAGCCGTCTTTGGATGACAGGACAAACAATGACATCAAGGCCTAAAAAAAAACAGAATGTGATGAATAAACATCACTTTCTACAGCTGGAGCGTTAAATTATTTCGTTAAAATGAATTAATTCAAATTAATTCTTAAATATATTTGCTAGTTGCTAGCTTGTACATCAGAATTTGCAGCTGTGACAGAGTCCTTGTTTCTGATTGGTTCATTTTCTATAACAGCGGTTCTACAGTGGTTCTACTATGTTATCGTTTCTATAGTAACAACTTACACAAGGACTCGTTAAAAAAGGTGTGTAATCGTTGGGATGGTGAGGTTTGATCGTTGATTGTTTTCCTGTAACAGTGTGAGACCGAGATACCTGGCCCAAGTTGTCAAAGTTGTACTTCCTGCGAACCCAGCGGTAATTCGCCTGCAGACACTCGGACTTGTTGGTGATGTTTCTGGTGTCGAAGCCTTCACAGTGATAAAACTTTCCCTTGAAGAGCTGAGAAGGAAAAACAGATCAACATCATACATCAGAACAACATTAAGAAGGAAAAAAAAAACGGAAGCAACAAAAAATCCTTATTAAAAATTTACATCTTCAGTAGTTACAATTGTTTTTCACAAACACATTTCAACCTTAAGGCTTTATCAAAGTGTTTTTAAGAAAATGAAATGTATATATTAATAAACATAGAGTGTGTGTTAGAGGGTTTGTTTTACTGCCTTTGTGAAGACAAACAGGTATTTAACCTGTCAGGTGAGGACCTTTAGGGGAAGTGAGGAACTTTAGGGGGAAGTGAGGACGTTTAGGGGAAGTGAGGAACTTTAGGGGGAAGTGAGGACGTTTAGGGGAAGTGAGGAACTTTTGGGGGAAGTGAGGACGTTTAGGGGAAGTGAGGACATTTAGGGGAAGTGAGGACATTTAGGGGAAGTGAGGGACTTTAGGCGAAGTGAGAACATTTAGGGGAAGTGAGGAACTTTTGGGGGAAGTGAGGACGTTTAGGGGAAGTGAGGACGTTTAGGGGAAGTGAGGACGTTTTGTAGAAGCGAGGACCTTTAGGGGAAGTGAGGATATTTTGGGGAAGTGAGGACATTTTGTAGAAGCGAGGACCTTTAGGGGAAGTGAGGATATTTTGGGGAAGTGAAGACATTTTGGGGAAGTGAGGAGCTTTTGGGGCAGTGAGGACATTTTGTGGAAGTGAGGACATTTGATAGATGTTGGATAATGAAGTGTGTGTGTGTGTGTGTTTACCTGGACTCCCAGTATTCCAAACACGATGAAGAAAGCACAGCAGATCAGCACAATATTCCCAATCGGCCGCAGTGAAGTTATTAGTGTTTCAACCACCAGCTTTAAACCAGGAGCCCTACTTATCACCCTGACACACACACACACACACACACACACATCAGTGCTGTCAATTACAGTAAGTACAGTTTCAGCGCCATGGACAGCGCAGACTTTACTGTCTGGAATGTGTCATCCATCTTTGTTCGTCAGTCCGGATAGCAGAGTTAATTTATACTGCAGCGACGTTGACTATTAAATCTAATTGGTCAGAAGGTGTGGGTTCATTTTAGTCTCGGCCAATTCCCTCCCACCAAGCAGCTCTCCCCAGTCATACGACAGCTTCCAACCTGGCAGGGTGGAGGTGAAGACTCACCTGAGACACATGAAGCCAACCAACCACATCATGCTGCATCACAGGGCAGAGTAACACACTCAGAGGAAAGCGCTATCTGCCCTCTTCAGCATACATGAGCTCACAGAAGCCCACGATTGGCTGATGTTGCTGAGATTGACAGGGGAGAGAGAGTATGCCCCTCCCACCCAAAGAGCATTGCCAATTTTGTTCCCTTGGACTTTAACTGGATTTTAACTGCATCATTACAAATCACATTTTTAGTGATCATATTTATTCATGTAAAGAAACGTTTGCTACAGTAGCTTGTCAGCTTAGCCTAAAATACAAGGTCTTTTAAATGAGATTATATTTTTTTTAAATCTCGCAAGTTATGCAAGATATGCTGCTCTGTTAAGTCACATTAAATAGATGATAAACTTCTTACAGTTCGCCTCGTTGTGTTTTATTCACCTCATAAAACATAAGAAACTCCAGGCGCTCACACTCACCTGAGCGGTCTGAGCGTTCGGAGAAGACGCAGTACTCGCAAGATTCCCAAAATGCGGTTTCCTCCAGATGAGGCCAGAGACACCAGGATATCCACGATAGACACGAACACCAGCAGCCCATCCAGAACATTCCAGCTGCTTTGCAGATACGAGCCTGGACCCACGTACAGCCCCATGGCCACCACCTAGCACAGCAATTCCTTCACCACCATCACCGTCATCGTGTTTATCTTTTTAAACATGTGAATACTATATATATCATTTACCTTGACAGTCATCTCAGCTACGAAGATCACAGTAAAGATGTAGTTAGACACACTGAGAAAGACGCGCTCCTGTAAATAAAAAGAAAAAAAGAGAAGAATTGGGTAATGTGTATTGAATTCTGGATTCTGATTGGTCAGAAGGTGTTGATTAATTTTCCATCACAGTAACAGTTCAGCTACAAATCACAGGTTCATTCATTTATTAATGCGTCAGTTTTAACGTGTAATCAGTTCTACACATAAACAGATTGAAAACGTGTGTAAGTGTTGCTACGGTGAAGTTGTCTGTGAGGAGACGTTTATTTGACATTTATGGAAGGAGTCTCCAGTGTCAGCGTTTTGTAACAGTCATAAGAAAAGGTAAAGATGACAGCACACCCCGTCCGTGAGGTATCTCTGAGGAGTGCGGGGACGCTTTATGCAGTTTGCATATTAAATTAAACTTGAGACAAGAATGATAACCTGCTTAAGAAAGCATGGCATTCGTCTCCCCAGTGGTTCCCTTTCCAACAACTCCCCAAGTGAAATTAATAAGCTCGTTCTTTTCATTTTGAAGGTAACAGTGGAAAATCCCAACCCAATAACGCGACTCGGCTGTGACAGATTCCAAGAAAAGAAACGCTGCAGATTCCTTCGGGAACTACACCAACACTGAGTATAACAAACGGAAGGTTTAGTACTTTAATTGGCTTTATTTTCGGCACCTGAATTTAAATCTAATTTCATTAACTATTTATGGATCTTTTCTTGCTGTTAGCGAACCTTCCATAAAATAACTGCGTGACCTGCAGGTCCTATCAACAACCCAATACATTTTAAATTCTGCCCTGTAGAGGTATAATTGCACCTAGTGGGCAAAAATAGGAACTGCAACAAGCACTAATGGAGACCCATTGGGGCAGGAATCATCTAAAAACACCCAAAACCACTCAAAATGAGCTGCTAGACTGCACGCTGGATGACTGTACGGTGACGACTGTCTAATACGGGGTTACCTCTCAAACCTACGCTCACGAGTCAGGCTTAATGATTTCCACTGGGCCTGTCAGAATTAGAATTTCCACAATATTAATGTATTCAAAGGCACAAAAAGTCACATTCTGATGGATTAGTAGATGTGCATTGCAGTTTAATTCACCATGCTGTGTGGCTGGATGTCGGGTCTCTCGAGCGCAATGGTGATGCAGTTGAGGAAGATGAAGACCAGCACGATGTGATCAAACATCCTGTGAGTGATGACCTTCTGACAACGCACACGGAACCTGCACACAGAGATGGACAGATGGCTCATGTGAGGGTAAGTGTAAAGCACTGACATCATCTCTATCTGGATAGTGCTCCACAATAGGATTCATACCTAATATGGGCGTGTCCTAAACCTCTCCAGATGTCAACAAACCTGGCTCTGACAGTTCCTCGACAGTTCCTTCATAAATCCAGCTCATAATTATTCTCAAGTAGAGATGCGTGTGGGATTTGCCCCTGACCAGGCAGGTACTAAGGCTGAATAAATGAACGCTGTACATTAATGTAATAAATGTGGCCTTTGTTTGTCTCTTGAGCTTCATACGACGGCTCGCTTCAACCAGCATTAAATTAAAAACCTCCCGTTTGCGTCTTTTTTTGCGTCCCGACGGTCTTGACTCCGGCAAGATTAAAATGAATAATCCTCCAATTCCTGTTTGTATGTGTATCTATTTAGAACAAATGTTCTGTTCATTCTAAATCATATATTCATATTCCCTTTCATCCCTAGCGTACGGCGTGAGTTTTTTTTTTCCTGTACACTTATTTATACTCACTTATTTTGAGGTGAGAACACGTACAGTGACCAGTCCTCGTGATCTCTGCACCACTGAGGCTTGTACGGCTCCAATATCCTTTTCAGAATAACACACCAACTCTACAAACATGAACAAAAAATTACAAAAGAAAGAAATGAGTATTAACCCGCGGAGGTCTACGCCTAGTTTTGCCCTTTGGATACCTAAGTTTAACATTCAATAAAAATAAAAAAAAAAAATGCCCATATTTCAAGTGTGTATGTGGAGTTTTAGAACATTTTTCAGCACAGATAGGGAGTGTATTCTTAAGTGTGCTGAATAAATAAGCTAAATCAATAAAAACACACAAGGAAAGTAAGAAATCCTGCTATTTATAAAAACTTCTGTCTTAAAAAATAAATGGAGTAAATAAGAAAACTTGTTTGTAATTCAGAAAACATAAATACTGGATGTGGATTTGGAGTGGGCTCTTTTTCAAGAAGACGCAAAATAAGTTTTAAAGTCTCGACGCCAAGTTATTGAGCAATATGTAGGACGTTAGACGTCGCAGATCTCGGCGGGTTAAAATACAGTGTGCTGAGATACAACCGCAAGACAGATAATTACAAAGCGAGACAGACGGAAAGAGACAGAGTTATGGCCTCACGCTAGATCTACCAAACACACAGGGTGTATTGTCATGCAGCGTAAATTAGGAATATAATTCTGCCTGAAAATCTGCCAGCGCAGGAGTGTTTATGACTCCATTTCTCTCCTAAAGTTTCCAGCTTTCAAAACAGCCAAAATAAACAGGCTAATTAATCTATCGACTTAGTAAACACAATGGACAGAGTAGCTGTTGTGGGCGTGGCCTGTCCATGAGAAATGGTAGCTAGCTAGTTAAATAAAAATTTAATAACATGTTACGTGCTTCGTTTTCAGATTAGATTAGTGAAGCAAACTAACTATTCGAGCTACGTACACACACCGGAAGCACTAACGATCTCTAAATAACACTTCATTTTCACTTATTCATCATCTTCCATCATCTAACAGTGTAGAGAAGACAACGGCTAAGAGACAAAGGAGGGAGAACGTGACTATAACCTCTTCTGACTCGTCGTCCTGCTCGGCAGGTGCGTGCGACGTCTCTCGTTGCGTTGTGTACGGAGAGGAAGGAAACGATCCGTCCAATCTACCGTTGCATTCTCCGTAGAGGTGTGGCATGGGCGGGACTTGTAGGAGTTCTGGCAAATCGAACGACTCAAGATGCGAAACTCTGCTCAAGCTGCCTGTCCTGCTGGACTTGTCCTCCTCTGATTGGTCGTCTTCGAAACTGTCCCGGTCTTCGCCCGATAGCAGCGACTCATGCTCTCCTGATTGGCCACGCCTCTTCAAGCTAGGGGCGTGGCCGAGGCTGTTCCAGCTAGAGCGGCGACTCCCCCATAGACTGGACTGGATGCAAAAAAAAGGGTTGAATATTCATACTGTTGCTATGAATTCTGGTGAATATGAACGTCATGTACACGTGCGTCTCACCATCGACTTCTGGTCGTGGTGCTCGTAGGAGGCGTTGCTGCTGCGCAGTGATTGGTTGTCGACGTGAGACACTTCGGTTCTGGGCGTGGCCGTAGTGTAGGCGTGGTACGGCGGCATGGTGGCTCTGGGCTCCAAGTGGCCGTTAGAAATGGGCAGGAGCGTCTGCACCTTCGCCTCCGAACCTGAGGGTCAAAATGACGTATTTACAACAAAAAAAAAACCTGATAATGATACGCGCAAACGTCAAGAACATCCGTACCTGAGCTTAACAGCTCTCTCAACCTGTCCTCGTCGTCAAAGTCAGATGAGAACGCATCATCGTCGCTTTCTGATCTGCTAGCATCGCCCTGAGAGAGACAGAGAGAGAGAGAGAGAGAGAGAGAGAGAGAGAGAAAGAGACACTTCAAAATGAAATAACTCTGAAGAGCAATTACTGAGAAATAAAAGCATCAGCAATAACCTTCCTATCCGACGACGTCGTCTCCACTTGGCTGGGACGGATATGAATTCTGTTCAGACTTAAGGCACCTTATACGAGTGTGTAATTATTTAATTAGCAGGATGTAATTAATCCCATCACTTTAAATTAGACTAATGGAACACTACTGTAAGTATCACAAAATGAAAAAAAAAGTAGTGACGTCTGCCAAAAAAAATGGAGGAAGAGGAATAAAGCTGAGTGAGGATCTGTATCCTTGCCATTTCTCGTGTGTGTGTGTGTGTGTGTGTAGCCTTTTGCATTGTGTGTAACAGAAGAAAGGAAGATAAAAGACACAGATGAGAAATAAGACCACAAAGGGATTTCCGGTATGGGACACTGCAGCTGTGCCATCGTACAGAAAGAAAACACACACACACACACACACACACACACACACTTCTACACGCACAAACACGCAAGCTGGCATCGACTCAAATCCTGAAGTCTGCCGGGAATGTGTGTGTCCCTCTCTCCTCTTTTAAAGGAATAATGAAGTCGGAGAAAGAACTAGGACAAGTGTATTAATTTCGACTTCCTCTCTCCATCACCTTTACTGTCCTCTCGTCTCCGTTAATCCCCGTCTCTCCTCGTCTTGTTTCTACCCATCCAATCTCTCTCACCCGTCCTATTATCCGGTCCACCTCTCCTTTCCTTTTTTCCTTTTCCTTTTTCACCCTCATCTCCATATCTCTTCATCTTCTCGCCTCTTAATTTTCTCTCGTCTCCTCAGTCCAGTCCTCCTCTCTTTATCTTCTCTTCCCTTTCCTCTGCATTCCTTATTTCTTCTCCTTTAATCTGCATCATCTCTCTATCTCTCCTCCTCTATGCCTTTCCTCTTATTTCTATCTGCATTTTTTCTGTCCTGCCCTCTACACATCTCTTTTCCTTTCCTTTTCGTTTTCTTTCAATCCTTTCTCTTTCCTTTAGCTTCCTTTCCTTTTTCTTTCATTCTTTCTTTCTTTCTATTTCACCCTTGTCTCTCCATTTTCTTCTCTTCTCCCTCAGATTATCTCTCTTTTTTCATGTTTGCTTATTCAGGATTCAGCAACTGGAGTCCAAATGTGACGTCAGTATTGACATGAGGAAAGTTCCTGGTATTCAGAGCCGGGTTCCACGCTTCCGTATGTTGATTTTCTGAGCTTCACATTCGGATTATTAAAATCACCTGCATGTTCTTCGCTTCTCTTGTCAGATTTTTCTTGAGTAGAAGCGTTTGAGATGGGTTTTTTTTCCCCCAATAAACACAAGCACCTTTAAACCACCAAAATATCAGGGATAGAAAATACGGACTGAAGAAGGAAAGCGTTTGTTTCTTCGCTGTCAGATGAGAAGATTATTATTGAAATAAATCGAGTATGTTGCTGCGTGAATATTTCTAGCTGTACTTATCACATAAATCACTGGTTCACTTCAACAAAATGGCTTCCACACTCGTTATTCAGCAGCATGTAGAATAGCACTTGATCCAGCACATCCTGCTATTCTGCATTTTATTCTGCATTGTTTGTGTCCGACAAGGTCATGAAATCGTAATGTGTGTTGAGTTGTAACAGTAGTTGCATGACCTTTGACCTCTTACCTCAGCCTGGAAACCTTCCACCAAAATGGCCACCAGCAGGTTGAAGAGGACGTAATTACCGAAGGTCATGAGAGCGACGAAGTAAAGCGCCGCCCACGGAGACGTGGAGGCCATGCCGTTATACAACACCACATTCCAGTCCTCCTGTGTTAGTATCTGAAAAGTGAAGATAGAGAGAGAGAGAGAGAGAGAGAGAGAGACAGACAGAGAGAGAGAGAGACATTACAGTGGAGTCTTTTAACTTTTTCACATTTTTTAAAAATGGTCTGTGGCATCATTGAATTAGTTCAAGAATAGAGTGCTTTACTTTATGCCATTTATAACTCCAAAATGTGTGTGTGTGTGTCTCTGTGTGTGTGTGTGTGTGTGTGTGTGTGATAAAGAGAGAGGGAGACAAGAAGATTGAGCGATAGTGAGAGACAGACAGTGAGAAAGTGAATAGGAAAGACAGAAAGATAAAGAAAGGGAGAAAGTGAGAGATACAAGGAGAGACAGAAAGACAGACAGACACACTGAGAAATAGAGAGAAAGAGTTTAAGCCAGAAAGAGAGACACAGTAAAAGAGAGAGCAAGAGACAGAAAGACACAAAGAGAAAGAGATACAGACAGAGAGAGAGAGGCACTGAGAGAGAACACAAAGAAGGAGAAAGATAGAAAGAGGGTGAGACAGAGACAGAGAGAAAGAGATACATCGACATAAAGAGAGGGAGAGAAAGAGAGAGAAAGACAGAGAGAAATAGAGTGAGACAAAAAGAAAGAGATAAAGAGACAGAGAGACAAATGGAGAAAGAGACACATAGAGACACAGACAGATTGAGAGAGAGAGAAAAAAAGTGAGACAGAGAGACAGACAGGAGAAAGTGAGACAAAGAGACAGAAAGAGTGAGATAGAGACAGACAGAAAAAGTGAGACAGATAGATTGAGTCAGAGACAGAGAGAGACAGAAAGAGAGAGTGAGACAGAGAGAGTGAGACAGAGAGACAGATAGACAGAGAGACAGAGTGAGACAGACAGACAGAGAGACAGAGTGAGACAGACAGAGAGAGTGAGACAGACAGACAGAGGGTGAGACACACAGAGACAGAGGGTGAGACAGACAGACAGAGACAGACAGACAGACAGACAGAGAGAGAGAGTGAGACAGACAGACAGAGAGTGAGACAGACAGACAGACAGAGGGTGAGACAGACAGACAGAGGGTGAGACAGACAGAGAGAGAGAGACAGACAGAGAGACAGAGAGAGACAGAGAGAGTGAGACAGACAGACAGACAAAGAGACAGAGAGAGATTGAGACAGACAGGCAGACAGACAGACAGACAGAGAGACAGAGAGACAGAGAGAGTGAGACAGACAGAGAGAGAGAGTGAGACAGACAGACAGAGAGAGTGAGACAGACAGAGAGAGTGAGACAGACAGACAGAGAGAGTGAGACAGAGAGAGTGAGACAGACAGACAGAGACAGAGAGAGTGAGACAGACAGAGGGTGAGACAGACAGAGAGAGTGAGACAGAGAGAGTGAGACAGACAGACAGAGGGTGAGACAGACAGACAGAGACAGAGAGAGAGAGAGACAGACAGAGAGACAGAGTGAGACAGACAGACAGAGAGACAGAGTGAGACAGACAGAGAGACAGACAGAGAGAGACAGAGAGAGACAGAGAGAGTGAGACAGACAGACAGAGGGTGAGACAGACAGACAGAGAGAGAGAGAGAGAGAGAGAGACAGACAGACAGAGACAGAGTTGTTTTTTTGACAGTAAAAAACGCTGTGCCGTAAGAGGAACTGCTCTCCTAATCATTGCTGCTCTCTCAGTTCACATCTGCCACTAATTACTCTGTCAGCCCCCAAATTACATTTCTTCACTCATCCCTCACTTCCTCTTTTCTTTATTCTCTTCTTTATTTTTTACTGTTGAAGGGCAGTAGATGGTGTCGCTAGCTCCTCTCAGGCTCCGTTTAATAAGAGTGAAGCCGAGGAACCTGTGACATTTAAAAGGCTCTTAAATGATTCAATTTGGGACATTTTGTCAGGAAGTGCAGTTTTTTCCTTTTGTTTCCTTTTCTTTCTTTTCTTTCGTTGTCTCTGCAGTCAGATGACACTTACTGCATCTGTATTTTGTTAGAGTGCTCCTGAGTTTTTTATTATTCACCCGTCTCCTCTCTGCTTCCTGTTTTCCTCCTGGAACCCATTCGGTTTTCCTTCTTCTAGGTTTTTTTTTTTCAGGTTTTCATGACATCCAAGTATTATTTATTCTTTTTAATAATATATAGTTATATAATATGTAATAATAGTAATAATAATCTTTATTTATGTTGCACCTCATACATTAAAGTTCAGTTCAAAGTGCAGAAAACAGAAAAAAGAACAGAAATATTAAGAAACAGCAGCGATCTGAGGGGTCCAAGCACTTTGCAAGAAGCACCTGCAGTAGCTAGTTCTCACCAGAATGCGAGAGAGAGTTTAACATAAACATTATCTTATCTCATACGGAATACTGTCTGAGTTTTCTCACGGTAGCTCAATGAGAACCGCTTGAAACACTTCTCCAACTTCTTCAGGCATCTTCGGAAAAAAAAATTTAATCTCAAAACTCTGTTTTCACTCAGATACAACGCTAACACTTTCAGAGTTATCCTAGCGCTGGTTCATCTACTGATTCCTTATCAGGAGTTACATAATGGCAATGAAAGACAAAAAAAAAAAATCTGGCAGACGAGAAAACGCACAGGAAAAAAATGTTTTGAAAAAAACATTTGTATACGTGTGGGCGGAGCCTAATTCTCATTTATTACTGAATTTCACTCGAGAACAGTTTAAGCAGTTTTAAAAATATGCAAATCAATCCGTTTAAACAATACGCCTACTGTAACATTTCTTCAACATTCCTGACAGGAATATTGAAATATTTTTCAATTCTGCGATATAACCAGTCTCTAGAATAAATAAATAAATAAATAAATAAACAAATAAATAAATAAACACCTGATTTTTCTTTTACCCAATAAACAGCTCACCGTACAACATCAAGATTCTTGCAGAGATATGAAACGATGGATATACAGCGTCTCTCTCTCTCTCTCTCACACACACACACACACACACACACACACACAATTTCTCACACACACACACGTACACACTACTGCCTGTTTTACTCCACACAGCACTGAAATATTTGTTTATAGAAGAAGCGAAGAGTCTGTCTGTTGTCTTCGTCTGTTTAACTTCACCTTCATCCTCACACCGAGAAACGTCTTCCTGTCCCTCGCTCGTTAAATATTTAGCCAAAATGGTCTTCAGATTTTTTTTCCCTATGTGTTGTTACATATTTATTTGCTCGTAGCTTCCTGTCCAGCCAGGTTTAGGCTGAGAAGAACAGTATGTTCTGCTTACTTTGTGTATTTTGCCAACACACACACACACACACACAAAACCAATCCACAGAGAGAGATTAGGGAAATTAAAGTGCAGCAGAAACCCTGACCTCCGTGTTGTCCCTCGGAGCCTGAATTAATACAGACCTACAGCAGCGTCTACATGAGCGTCACCCCGCAGTGACCTCATCAAGTGAGCAATATTGCACATAGATGATGACGCCTGGTCTGGGTTTTGATGCTGTAAGTGTTTTTCGACAAATTTAGGATAACTATCGGTGTAACACTGGAACATCTGGAACACCTGGAGCAGATGTTACACCTCCGAGCCTGCAGAGGGCGCCCTACACCGAACACTACAGCGCTTCCACTACTACTATTATATTTATCACACTACTGCGATCATCATCACTTCCTGTTCATATAAAGCGCATGCACACATGCACACACCGCGAAGTCTTGCCATTACCTCTGTTTCGTCTAAATTCAATTCTAATTTCTGAATTCACTTTAAACAGTAAAGTAAAAAGTTTATGTAACATCTAAAGAAGGAGTCTCCAGTGTCAGCGCTTTGTAATGGTAATTTTTCCGGCACTTCGTCAACATGTCAAGATGTGTTTTTTTTTTTTTTCTCAAGAGAGAGAAAAAAGACAGGCTGGTGAGGGAAAGTTTACAGAACATGATCTAAGTGATAACTTTTTCGAGAACTTTAAATATAACTATAAATGGATAAAAAGTACAAAAAAAAGTCATATACTGCATATATTTCTGTGACGCGTTCTCCATCACTGCTGATGACGTGTATGAAAATGATCAGCTAAAATGGTGTGTAAGCTTGACGGATGAGTTGCCTTTAAAACACACACACACACACACACACACAGATACAGAGTCTTTCTATTATTGAACACTGAGAGCTGAGAAGAAATTCTTATAGACGAAGCTGCCATTTTAAATGTGTTTATGAAACCTGACTGAGAGAACTTTCTAGAAGTTCTCTAACTGTCCCAGTCCCAGTGTGCTCACGTCTGTAACACCCTGAGGGAACAGCGAGCGGACGTGACGCCGACCTGGAACACGGTGACGATGGCCCAAAGGAGCGAGTCGAAGTTCTTCCTGTCCGAGATAGTGTCCCCGTTCTCCAGACGCAGCGTGAACTTACACCCGAACAGATGCATGCCCAGGATACTGCAGAGACATGATAGAGAAACGGAAAGAGAGAGAGAGAGAGAGAGAGAGAGAGAGAGAGAGGGAGAGAGGGCGAGAGAGAGAGAGAGAGAGAGAGCGAGAGAGAGAGAGGGAAGAAGCATGGATTAATCCTCGAAATGAAACTGTAGGGCACACTGCAAAATCTACAAAAGTTTTAATTATGTAGGAGTAAATTGTTGGAATTTTCATTTTATACTATGAAAGATTCAGAGATTCACCATCACACACACACACACGCACACACACACACACACACACGTCTGAATTTGAAGATCATTATACACTAGCTTTCACTGTCAATTAATGAGAGCAGAAAATAAAATGCTCCTTCAAAAGCGTATTTAAAAAAAACAAAAGAAAAAAATTAGGAGTTGGTCTTAGACATCAGCGCTGCACCGCCATGTCGGTTCGACCAGGGGGCGGGGCTTATTTCATTCCTTTATTGCAATTTTTATTTTCAGATTGAACAATCAGGTAGGGGTGAGAAGTTTGCTGTAAGCTATAAATGATTTTTAAAAGCTGTGTGTTTTCTGACCATGGTTTCCAAACTCCGTTCCAACTCCTTAAGACTGGTTTAAATCTTTATTTTCTACTTTCTAAATGTTTAATGTTGTTGTTTAGTCCAGAAATATGGATCAGAATTGAGCGTTGAGTAAAACCCCAAACACACTGAAATACAGATACGAATAACAGCCTTTCAGTTTAGGCCACGCCCACCTCGAGTTTAAATACAGATACAGATACGAATAACAGCCTTTCAGTTTAGGCCACGCCCACCTCGAGTTTAAATACAGACACAGATACGAATAACAGCCTTTCAGTTTAGGCCACGCCCACCTCGAGTTTAAATACAGATACAGATACGAATAACAGCCTTTCGGTTTAGGCCACGCCCACCTCGAGTTTAAATACAGATACAGATACGAATAACAGCCTTTCAGTTTAGGCCACGCCCACCTCGAGTTTAAATACAGATACAGATAATGACAGTGTCACACTGCTGTGTTACAACACTAATACACACTTTCACACTAGGAGTAAATAAATATAATGTACAAATCAGATTATTATAAACACACATTAACACTGGATCAACTAAAGTGTATTAGTCTGACGAAATAAGATTAGTGAGCACAAAGCCACTTTCCTTCAGCATTTACTCAAGGAGTGATGTTTATAACGCTTCAGCGAGAGAAAGAGAGAGAGAGAGAGTGAGAGAGAGAGAGAGAGAGAGAGAGAGAGAGAGAGAGAGAGAGCACACACAGTATGTGTTAGAGAACATCTAAAGCTGTTCTTTCTGACAATCTGTCAAGGACACAAACACAACAGGCTTTATAAAGTTATGATCTCACACACACACACACACACACACACACACACACAGATAGATAGTCAGAAAAACAGACAGGCAGATAGATAGATAGATAGATAGATAGACAGACAGATCAGTTCGGAGATCAGTGTTTGATGGTCGTCAGCTTCCACTGTCACTTAAACCCAACCACACACACACACACACACACACACACACACACACACACCTGAAGATGAAGATGAAGAGCATGAGCAGCATGCAGAAGGTGGCCACGTTGTCCATGGTCTTCATCAGGACCACGAGTTGCCTGCGCAGGGCTGGCAGGAAGCGGACCAACTTTAGGACCCTGAGGAGACGGAAGGTGCGCAGGACGGATAAACCTCCATCCGCCTGTCCGATGAGCTCCCACACACTGTGGACACAAAAGGGTTAAACAGTCAGTTAAAACTGTGGGGTGATGTTCCATCACTTTAAATGTAACTATAAATGGACAAAAAGTATGACAAAAATCGACATGTGTAGTTTTATCCTCAATTTAGGCTCGATTTATATTTTATTGCATTCTCAGCTAATTATGTGGTAGCTAGCAGGTTCTGGGGCGAAAAGCGAAAAGCGAAAAGCGAAGTGCCTGATGATGACGATGATCAAGTCGAAGATGTTGTAGGGGTTGCTGATGTAGCCGAGCGGACCGCAGGCCAGCAGCTTCAGCACCATCTCCAGGGCAAAGAGGCTGGTGAAGACGATATTACTGATCTCCAGCACATCTGTCAACTCAGCAGGCTGCAGAACACACACACACACACACACACAAACACACACACACACGAGGGAAAAAAGGAAGAGAAAACACAAGAGACGGGGGAAAGAACACGAAAGAATTGAGAGACTTTCATAATGAGATTTATTAATTTTAGATTTATTAATTCAGCTACAAGCACAAAAACACACAAATACATAGATGGACAAATGGATGGACAGATGAGGGAAGGGATGGATGAACATACTGATACGGTAGATAGATGGCAGGTTGTGCGGTTGCATGGACAGGCAGATAGATAGATAGATAGATAGATAGAGGGAAGATTAGACAGAGGGACAGATGGATGGATGGATGGATGGATGGATAGGTGTATAAATAGATGAATGGATGGACAGTTGGATGAACGGCTCGATGTGTAAATAGATACAGGAATGGATGGATTGATGGATTAATGAATGAATGAATGAATGGATGGATGGATGGATGGATGGATAAATACAAAAATGGATGGATGGATTGTTGGATGGATGGATATATAAATACATAGAGGAATGGATGGATTGATGGATGAATGAATGGATGAATGAATAGATAGATAGATAGACAGAGGGATGGATGGATGGATTGATGAATGAATGAATGAATCAATGGATGGATGGATGGATGGATAAATACAAAGATGGATGGATGGATTGTTGGGTGGATGGATATATAAATACATAGAGGAATGAATGAATGAATGAATGGATGAATGGATGAATGAATAGATAGACAGAGGGAGGGATGGATGGATGGATGGATTGGCATGTTACGGAGAACAGAAATAAAGCGTGATGTAACACAGAGCAGTCGGGAGAGAGGTTCGGGTTTTATTGGAGCTTTTCCTGTAATCGTCATTACAGTCCAGAGCAGAGCCGCAGTCAGGAAACAGAACACAGTTAACAAAATCAAACCCACAACTACACAAACCCATAAACCCACAAACCCACACACTCATCTAACGACGCCTGCACTCACGCCGTACACACGCCGTACACACGCGCCGTACACACGCCGTACACACACGCCGTACACACACGCCGTACACACCCGCCGTACACACGCGCCGTACACACGCGCCGTACACACGCGCCGTACACACGCGCCGAACACACGCGCCGTACACACGCGCCGTACACACGCGCCGTACACACGCGCCGTACACACGCGCCGTACACACGCGCCGAACACACGCGCCGTACACACACGCCGTACACACACGCTGTACACACCCGC
Organism: Pangasianodon hypophthalmus; assembly: GCF_027358585.1. Lineage (NCBI taxonomy): Eukaryota > Metazoa > Chordata > Actinopteri > Siluriformes > Pangasiidae > Pangasianodon > Pangasianodon hypophthalmus. The sequence continues at coordinate 1,145,156 of NC_069735.1, forward strand.
TGTACACACACGCCGTACACACAAATCTGTGTGTGAGACGCACCGGGACACACTCCAAACATGCCGTTTACTAAAAAACTGTAACCGTTAGTCAATCGCTGTGTTATAAGAGGAGTAACACACTACGGTTACTATAGAAACGATAACGTATCCGTAGCCAGAACCAGGAACATGCTTCGATACAGGAACAGGTTGAACCGATCAGGTGAACAAGGACAGGAAACCATGACCAAATAAGGAAAGCGGGGAACAAAAGGGACAGCGAGCCTTATGTTCGTTTATCTCACCACGCAACGCTTACATATTAATGAACCGAAATCATTGATGTGCATATGAGGGAATGACACCTGCTAACCTTACATCAGCCAACTCACCTGATACACACACACACACACACACACACACACTTTTCCAGCCTGACAACTCATTCATGTTTTTCTCCGCTGCTTCACAAAGCGCACGCTGACCCGTTATTACAGCCGTCTAGTGTAATGCAAATAATCATTTTCCCAGAGAAAGAGGGTGTGAATGAGCTCCAGCCTCGAGCAAAACATATTTAGTGCACACACACACACACACACACACACACACACACACACACAATTATGAATCACAATTATGAATTATGGTTTTATTTTGTTGACAATGAATCCATTAAACTTGATTTAGTCAAATTTAGACTAATATTCAGCTGAAGGCAGTAAGGAATGTACCCCAGCGCTGCTGAGCTCTGGATTCTGATTGGTCAGATTGGTGTATTGATTCATTTTCTATAACAGCAGCTCTGACAGTAGTGCAGCTCCATATGACAGGTTTGTATTTATATTAATGCGCTCGTTCTAATATGTTATCGTTTCTATAGTAACAGCTCGTTCACAGGGACTTTGCATGGATTAAAAAGTAGTTGATATGGTGAAGGTTTCTGAAAGTATTTAACATTTGTGGAAGGAGTCTCCAGTGTCAGTTTTCCAACGTCTTCAGGACAGAGGAGATTATGATTCAGTGTTTTCTCGGTAGCACAAAAAAAAAAGAGATAAGCTTTAATTTTGTTCGCTTAATCTTATTCGCTTCGAGAGAGACTGGTGAAGGAACGACTGTTTATAGCTGCTGTAACGTAAGTCCCGAAAGTTCCACGACGTTAAATGTAACTATAAATGGATACAAAGTATGAAGTACTGTTTATTCATATTTATTCATATTGGAAAACTGCTGTGGTGTAAGAGGAATAAAACACTTCAGAATGTGTGTGTGTGTGTGTGTGTGTGTGTAAGAACCTTACTCCCATGTCTAACTTTCACTAGTCCGCTCTGTAGGTCATGTTCTGCACTTAGCCACGCCCACATCTACACTACATCAATGTGGAATACATTTAAAAATGTTCTGTTTATTTATTTTTAAATATAACTCTGCTTTTCACCACTTACATTTTGACTTATCAAGAAAACTCTTTTCTCCTTTTCTTTTCCGCATTTTTGTCTTAATTTAGAAATATCTGAATTGCTTACAGATATTAATTATAATTATATTAATATATTAATTATAATATTAATTAATGAAGTCCTACAGAAACAGTACAATAGTACTTTTATTAATCACACTGATTCATAATTCATAGCCTCAGAGGGAAAGTATCTGAACTCTTTTATTTATTAACTGATAGAACTTAGAATTTTAGCAGCAAAAATATTCCAGCAGATGTTTCCAGGACGTGCAGATAATTCTTGCCCAAAATGGAGGAGGAATTTTAGACCATTGCTGGATATTACAGGATTTTAGTTCAGTATTTCATGTTTCTGGGATTTCTTGCGTGTACAGGCCTCCTGAGGTCACGCTGCAGTAGCTTTACTGGGCTGGACTCTGACTTGGTCATTATAAAACACAAAATGCTTTCTTTCGAACTATAAATCGATTGCTGTTGGGGTGTGTTTTGAGTCATTATCTTGTTGATCATCAAACGTTTATTAGCCTTTAGTTGACGGAAAGCTACGTGACATTTTCCTTTAATAGTTTTAGATAAAATTTCACGTTAATTATTTGCTCAGGCCACAAAACCGTGACGCTCCTCCATCATGTCCTCTACAGTTTGCTCTGAACGGAGCAGGGGTCACATGACCTGATCTTTCTGGAGCTCACTCACCAGACTGTGTGTGTGTGTGTGTGTGTGTGTGTGTGTTTATAGGACAGGGTCTGACTCCAATTAACCTGTGCGCAGACATTCACTAAAATAAAAATAGTATGAGCGTAGAAATATACAAAGACCGTGTATCAGTGAAACGTGAACAATGTGTTGACACGAAGACTCATGATTGGTCGGCTCGTTTAGTGTGAAATGTTCATGATCATTGGTAATATTTATTCCCTGGTAATGCCTTTTTTGTGTAACAACAGGATGGCTATGAAAACAAAAGAAAAAAAATGGGGTTACTGCATTACATCCAAACTAATTGTCTTTAACTATTGCTGGGAAAAGGAGAAATTAAGGTTATTTGATAAGCTATGTAAATCTAATCGTGTCCTAAAAAGCATAAAAATACACAAAGTAGGAGTATCGTAAAAAACACATACAAGTTATCAATCATGTTCAAGGCACATTTACATTTAGCCACGCCCACAAAACTTCATTAACGCTCAGAGAGCTGAAAATGACTAAACATTGAAAGCTCAGTGTGCGCTAAATCTTCCAATAATGCAGCTCAGCCATTGCAGCGCATCAGCTACCACAGACACACAATAACTCCTCCTCCTTTTATAGGGCGCCATTACTTTTGTCCTCATTGAATGGCTGGTTGTATTCATCTTTATTTATGGATTTGATTTGGAATCGCTTTCTTTCACTAAATTGGTGTGTAACTGAAATAAATAATCCGTAATCCGTATATAAACTCGTAGTAACTCATCGACTATCTTATATACACACAATCCGAAGCCGAACATTTGAGGTCGATGTTACGTAAACCTACACACACCTTATCGACACACACCTGTACCTCTGACAAAAGAGTGATGTGGGAAAATCCAAGCAGCCGCCACAAAAGGCGAGACTGAAGCACGGGAGCGCGAGTCGCAGTAGCGCAAGAAAGAAAAAACAAAACAAAACAAGAGCGCGGGGAGATCATTCGAAACACATCTGAAGCGTATTAGCCAAGCGTGACGTAGCTGACAAAATCCAGCACGATGCAGACAGGAAGAGCGTACACCGTGAGGAATAACCGAGTGACAGGAATGGTACACAAGTCGAAATGAAAGGATTCACTGAGAAGAAAAAAAAAAAAAACAGGCGGTAGGTAAGGAATAAAACACTTAGGGATGTGCTGCTACAGAAAAATAATCAACAAACTGATTATTATTTGTTTAGAAACCGCAAAAGTTTAAACGTTTCTGCCTCGACTTTACTGCTGACACTGGAGACTCCTTCCGTAAACGTCACGGAAGGAAAGCGACGTCCACCACGAACGATCCGTTGCTATAGAAACGATAACACCCCACACACTCCTGATAAATGACTGTATACTTAGAGTGTGTAAATGTATACATTAAATTGGCAGTAAGTCATGCGATGTGTAGAAATACTTTTGTTTCATTTACTCCACAAGTCTTCTAGCTGAAACTTCACGATGCCATGCTGAAAAGGTCTTGGCTCGTCTCCAGGCCTCTTCCTCACTCTCGGTAATTTTTCCTTGCCACTGACTCTTTCCACTTGCTCATTAAGGGTCTGGCCTTTATCAAGCTGCTTTAGAACTCCAAAAAAAAAAAAAAAAAAAAATGTGTGAAGCAGACTGTACTGAAGAGAAAAAATAAAGTGCTGCACAAACACTAAAAAGGTGAATGAATTAATTTTAGGTTCTTACAAGACACAAGTGAGTTCAGTCGCTATGACGGACTGGAATCGGCTCAAAGACAACAAAGACAAGAAATATTTCGGTATCATGGCGTACTGAAAATTCTTGAAAAGTCTGGTGGCTATTTTTGACAAAATTTACAACACAAAGCATTCTTACGAAAAGCGAAAAGACAGCGCGTAAACATGTCGCAGAAGACAGAGTCTGGTTTTATTTTCACGTAAACGTGAAACAACCTCGTAACTGCGAAGAAAAAACGAAAACACAAACTAGGAAATATCATCAGGTAAGTTAACAGTTTACTGATCACCTTTCTGACTTTTGCAAGAGAAATTTAGCTACCATAATGTTTGCCTTTGTGTGAACGTTTGGATTCAGCAACTGGCACCAAAACTAGCATTTATTAGCTGTCTAGTTAGCTATCATACGCTACATCCTCGCGTTAAATCATACGCATGCATAGTAATTTATTCTATTTGGGTTTCATAAATGAGGATTATTAGCTACGATGTTTCGATTTCTGGGAGTTATAACACTAGAGCCGATTCTTCTTGAGCAAGTCGTTCACGAACAAAACGCTCCTTCGACTATAGCAGGAAAGTCGAGGATGTCAGTTGAGAGGACGGAGGAACGTCACAAAACAATAACCATTTGTTTTTGTTACAGGAATTTTCAAGTGTTGAAACGTAGCTCTAACTATAATCAGCAAGTTACGATAATAAATTTGTATTAGATGAAAAAGTATCAGAATTGAATATAAGGTATCGGAAATTTTCAAGCCCCAGTCTGGACAAATTCGATTATCAGGATGCGAGGAAATGTTAGCTAGCCGTTTTTAAACCTTTCAGCTGGATTTAAAACAAAAGCAGGTCAAATCGACAAATCACAATAAAGAATTAAAAGCATAATAAAATCTCCTGCATGCTGCTCACGTCACGATTTCATGACCATGATTTAGTACCTCGGGTCTTTCCTAAGCTGTAAGCACAATTTATATAGAAAAAAAATAATAATAAAATGGAAAATAATACAATGTGCTGGATCAAGTGCTATTCTATAAGATTAGAGAATGGAAGCCATTTTGTGTGTGAACAATTCGGTAACAAATTCGGAAACTGCAATTTTC
>NC_069735.1:1152620-1210120 GCF_027358585.1 Pangasianodon hypophthalmus
TGAGGGCACTGGGGCAGTTGGGGTGAACACGTGAGTGTGTGAAGAAGGCCAGGGGCAGGATGGTGGGGTAGTTCACACCGATACCCTTGAGGCTGTGCACGGTCAGGGGGAACGAGGAAGTGTATTTGGGAAGGCATTTATCTCCGCTCAGAAGCACCGCCTTCATTTCCGGGACGTCCGTGCCATTTCCCACGCGATGCTGCTGCTGCTGCTGATGATGATGATGATGGTGATGGTGATGATGATGATGATGATGATGATGAAAGAGGTGTCGGGTCAGCTCAATCCCCTCCTTATTGCTCCAGTGTCCGTTGACTCCGCCCACAGTGGCGGACTCCCCGAGGTTAGCGCTCTTGCTCTTGCGCCACACGTCGTTATAAAAATGAATAACGTGGCGATAAAACTTGCGTAAAAGATGGCCAAGGTAGTTCAGAATTTCTTCGTAGCACGAGCCAGGCTCAGCCAAGCTAGTCAGCGTGGACTCGTTGCTCCGGAAGCGAGCTCGCTGCTCACGCATCAGCTGGTTCTCGCGCTGCTTGGTTTCCGAGAACTGCGTGGCGATGACCACCAGGCACAGATTGATCATGAAGAAGGAGCCCACCTACAGCAAATCATAAAAAAACAACAAAACATAAGATTAAATTTGCTACGATAAGCTTGTGCTTAGAAATTGCTTGAAGAATTAAGGCATGAACCGGTACAAATATATAGCAATTTAAAAAAAATTACAATAAATCAAAATAATAAAACAAAATTCAAGAATAAAGGATCAATGTTACTAGAATAAAGTGTTAATAGTTCAAGAATAAAATCATACTGTTTCATGAAGCCTTTTAAAAAAGTATGTAAACAGATAAACAAAATAAACCCCACAATAAAAAAAAGTATCAAAGTTACAAGAATAAATGCTAATATTGAGATTAAAATGTTCATATTTCAGGAAGAGTTTACAGTTGCAGCTAATATTTCAGCAATAAATTCATAATATTTCAAGGATAAAGTCTCAAAGTTGCTAGAAAAAAGTGATTTTTGAGATTAAAAATTGCAATATTTCAAGGTTAAAGTATTACAGTTACATTAAAGAGTCAAGAATGAATGTTAGATGATAATATATTGAGATTGTAATATTTCAAGAAGTATTTATAAAGGTATGACAAAAAACAAAAATAAAAACCAAAGAAATAAAGCCCAAAATTAAATTCATAGAAAGTCATAGAGATTAAATTTTTTAAAAAAAAAGTATGACTTAAAAAAGAACACTTTATAAATAAATAAATAAATTCATAGAAAGTCACATTAGTAATATTTTGAGAATAAATTCATAATATTTCAAGTTGTTTTTTTTTAAAGAAAAATGTGGTAATATTCTGTGGATGATAATCATAATATCTCAAAGATAAAGTCTGAAAGTTGCAAGAATAAAAATAAATATTTTGAGAATTAACTGTTAATATTTTAAGCTCTTCTATAAATGTTACAATTTATAACAAAAAACCCACAATTTAAAAAGCCACAAAGGTGATATTTTGAGAATTAATTCCTAATATATTCAAAATATTTCAAGAATAAAGTCTCACAGTTGCTAAACTTTGTGCAGATGAAAAGAGAAGAACAGAAAAGACAACACGGAAATTATTTTTACAAACTTTTGGATAAAACAAAGATCAAATTTAGTGAGACGTCAGTAAAGAAAACGGCTCTAAAAAGACGCAAACGTGTGTATGATGTTATGCAGGAAGTGTGAAGTCTGTAATTTAACTCAAAGTTACAGTTGTACCAGCTCTCACTTCAACGATAATATTTTGGCTAATTATTGCAGCAGAGCTTTTTATTTCAGCGCCAGTATGTTTTCGTAGCTAGAGTGAAGCTAATCAGAAATGTTTCTATTTACAGAAGTGAAGATTGTAAAACTGTGTGTGTAAAATGAGAAGTCTTTAGAAGTGTGTTCGTGTGAAAAGTAAAGCGAGTGAAGTATCAGAAACGCCACGCCCAGTTTTCGCGCTCGCGAGTTGCGCGTACTTACGATGATGAGGAAGATGAAATAGATGAAGTTGTAAAAGGAGTGCGCATCCATGACATAGTACATGATGTCCACCCAGCCTTCGAGTGTGATCACCTAAAGACAGGAAGTGAGTCGAGGGTTACTTCCTGTCTGAAATGAAATAGCTAATATTGTTGTAGCTAAATAGCTACAAATAGCTAAGATTGTTGTAAAACACGATAAGGAAGGAATAAAACACTTAATGGACTGCTGTTATAGGAAAATAATCAGTTACTGATACCACTGTCAAGTGTGCTCAAGTGTTTTATTCATCTTATACCACAACAATTCACAAAAACAAACACACATCACACTTTTTAACCGTTTATAGCTACATTTTAAAGTTGTGGAATGTTTACGAAGTTAGTTCCTGTTCTCACTTATGTTATAGCAGCTATAAACTCGTTCCCTCACCTGCCTCTCATTCTTTCTTTCTTTCTTGAACTTGATAAAATTTACGCAGCTTGTCATGTTACCGAGAAACCAGAAAACGTACGAGGCGCTGGCACTGGAGACTCCTTCCATAAATGTTTAAGTAAACATCCGTTACTTCAAAAAAACGTCACCATGTTAATGATTTTTTAAAATCGGTGTATTATTACTAGAGCGTCTGGCGTATGAGTCGCTGCAAACGAGCCGTTACTATAGATACGATAACGAGAACAAGCGTGTTAATGTTAATATACGCTGCGCAGCTACACTACTGTCAGAGCTGCTGTTACAGAAAAACTATCAACCAATCAGAATCGAGAATTCAACAGCGCTGTGGTGTATTTTTAATAGTTAAACTAAGTATCCGTTTCCTGAACGAGCTCAAAAGTGAAAAGTAAGGGATGAAAAATAAGAATTTGTTGTTAAGAAATAAATTTGACAATTTTCATCTCGTTAAGCAGCGAGGATGTTGATTGGTCAGCTGTAAAGCCTCTCTATGACATCATCAGGAGGCTGGAATTCGAATTTAACAAGGAAACCTTTATGGGCGTACTAAAGGTGTTCAACTGATGGTACTGAAAGTGTATAATGTTTATAAAAACCTATAGATTTTTTTTTTTAAATATTGTCGTGGTTATGTTTTTGTGTTTTGGGTTTTATATAATTTGAGAAAAATGTTATAATTATAAAAAGAAGTTGAAGAAGAAGTCTTTTCATTACGCCAGCCAAAGTGATGAGTTCTATAATTCCCTTGAAGTAAACTTGCTAAAGAATGAAAAATGTCACGCTTGGGCTAATCGGATTACTCCGAGCCTCGGAACTCGTCTTCACCTGTGCACGCAGATTACTCAGGAACATGATGGATATCTTGGCTTTAGCAGATACGATTAGTAGGAAACATGATGAACACTTGATTCCCTGAGACAGGGGCGATGCTTATCGATGTCAATTCTGTTGCCACCACTTCATTCGTCTACAATAAAACTAAGTGTCTCTTGGCTCTGAAAGGACGTGCGGCGGAGACGAAACTTCCCACTCAGCAAAAATAAATAAATAAAGAAATAAATAAAGCGTACGAGCCACATCTCTTACACTTATCTAATGAAGAGGAAGAGTTTCTTTCAGGATACACGCTTTTAACCCCCAGACCTAAATGTGTTATTTTTATACGGAGCGAAAATACAGTGAATCGTGTTCAAAAACGGGTCGACAAAATAATGTAGCTCTAGAATTATTGGCACCCTTGGTAAAGATGGGTAAAATCTCACAAAGAAATAACTGAGTGGAATTTTAATCCTTAATTGATGTAAATTTATCTTTACATTAACATACTTAACATTTTCAGAATCTCTCCACATCCTGCATCGTTCTTCCCACTTCATTTTCAATGGAGTTTAGATCGTGAATGTTAATGGCCGTGTGAAAATTCTTATTTTTGTATGAACTTGTGCCCATTTTGGATCATAGTCCTGATGGAAGATCCAGCAACAGCCCTGGTGTAACCTCTCGGCAGAGGTAGCCTGGTAGCCAGGGTGTTTAGAGGAAAAACAGTTGGGATTAGGTTCTTCTTTTCCACCTGGAGTGTTGAAAAAATATCTCTGTTTTTGTCTCATTATCGTTTAGATGTTCTAGCAGCGTCTAGTGAACTCCAGACATTTACGTTTGTGATTAAGATGAAAGAAATATCTTCCTCCTAAATAGTTTCTTGGCATGGCAAGATGGCATCTAATTACAGATTTCGAGACTCAATGACTCCAGAATGCTTCTTTAAATCTTCAGCTGTGATGCATGGAGAAATTTATGCCTTCTCAACTTCTTTAAACGTCTTTAACCTTGTTATTTATCATCCTGACAGGGGATTTGGATATTTGCAGGCGTGTAGCTATTTTTATAGCCGTTGCCTGATTTATGAAGGTCAACACACTTTTGTCTTATTTGTTTATTGTCTAATTTTCCCCCATGCTAATGACGGATTAAGGGAAGTCAATCTCTGTGTCACCTCATATTTATACCCCAGTGAAACAGGAAGTCTGTTTAAGAGTTCCTAAACACTTAAAAAATAGGAACATTCTCTAATTGCATTTTGTTCCTAAGAATTTCTAGGGGTGCCAATAATTGCGACACCTGTGGTTTTCTTACAAAACAATGTTTTTCTGATCATGGATGTTCTTAGAATAAATTTATTTCAATTAAAAGTCAGATTTTCAGTGTGACATTAAGCAAATTCACCATTTTTCCTAAAATATTTTTTACTCAACTTTACCGGGGTGCCAATAATTCTGCTTTACACCACCCTGTTGTATTACGAAATTAAATGAAAAAGTTATTTATAGAATAATTAATAATTGTTTTGAAAGATTCACTTCTTATATACACTATAGTGCTAGTTCTTATATTTACTGTAGTGCTTCCTTCTTGGCCAGGGTTCTCTCATAAAACAGATTTAAAAAAAATAAATATTTAAAAAAAATAAATCAATAAAACACCTGAAAGATGGCAATCCACGCGTATCCGATGTTATCAAAGTTGATGGCTCCGTTGTGCGGATTGTGTTCGCTCGCTCTGCAGTTGTTGTAGTAGGCATTCCAGTTGACACACCCCCTATGGGCGGGCTCTAGAGGAGCGGGGTGCGTGACATTGTGAGCGTTTAGCTCGCAGTAAGCCCCGCCCACTTTGCGTGGCGGGACATCGGAGCAGCGCAGCATTCCGTTCTCGCGATTGGTTGAACAGATGAAGGCGACGTCGTCGGAGTCTTCGGGTCTGTAGTAAGCACTCAAAGACGGAGAGAGATTAAACATCCTAGACGGAGAGAGAGAACATGAAAGACAGATGTTATTCATTTATTCAAAATGTTACGTCGATATTTACGTGGAAAAAGTTCCTGGTATTCAGAGTCAGGTTTCGCAGGCACTTAAGTCGATTCCGATTGTTAAAATAACCTGCGTGAATTTCACGCCTCTGGAGTAGAAGCGCCCAAGACGAGATTTTTCAACAGACTAATAAACACAAACACGTGCCTTTAAACCAGAAAAAAAACAGGGGATAGAAAATACAGACTGAATTAGGAAATAGTGTTTTTTTTGTAGCATAAAATTTAATACTATTTAACAACTTAACAAAATGGCTTCCACACTCAGCATTCTGCAGATTATAGAATAGCACTTGATCCAGCACATGCTATTATTTTGTGTGTGTGTGTTTTTTTTTTTTTAATATCGTGCTCCGACAGTTAATCATTCCCTTAATAACAACACAAGATACTAACTGGAAGGCAGGAAAATTTAATGTGTGTGTGACGTAGGCGATTTTATCTCACTATTTCAAATTAATAATGCTAATTTTTGTGTTCATTTGTGCCAAAATTTATTTTCCCGTGTCACTCTTACAAGAAAAACGCGCTTATCTTCAAGGTCATGAGTGCATTTAATTGATTTTTCGTAACTTTCACGTAATTTCTGACTAGCGCACATGTCTGTAGCTACATTTGCGCTTTGAATATCGGAGTGTTTAACTCAACTCTGAATACTCAGTCATTAGCTTTTATGATACGTTTAAAGCTCCTTTTGCTTCGTATACTCAGCGTACACTTGTGTTGTCGTAAGTACTTCCTGGTTCTCTAACCGAAGCCAGAACCATTAAAGAGAGAGAATAAGAGCAACGGCGTGATGCTGTGGAGCCGTTATGAAGATAGCGGATAGCAGTGTAACGTCCTGTCCGCTCTTTTTTGAAGTGACTGGATAAAACTGACATTAATGTTTCCGCATTCAGTCGCTTGAGAGTTTCAGATTTATGGAAAATTGATGGCTCTCTGTCGCTCTCTCTCTCTCTCTCTCTATCTCTCTCTCTCTAGCAGGTACAGTGTTACACTATATGCTCACAGAACACAAAAAAGATCAAAAGGTGTGATTGCGTTTTAGTCAAGTTAATAACACAGCTTGTCAAACATTTCCTCCATTTCACATCCATGTCACCCTCATCCACCGGAGTGATGTTATACACACAGGCTAATACACGGAAGCTCATTTCGCTAGCTTAATAACAGATCATTACGAATAGGCTGATACATGAACACAACTGTGTAGCAAAATGGTTTTAAATAGCTGGAAACTTTTATTATAGAGCTGATAATAGTGACATTTTGTTATAAACCTGTTTTATATGTAACAAATAAAACACTTGGTGGTGTGCTGTTAAAGGAAAATAATCAGTGTGATGAAGTGGAGTTACTGTTTAAAGAAAAAACAAAAAAAGAAAATATTTTTTATCCGTTTATAATTACATTTAATGTTGCGGAATATCCTCAAATGTTTTTTTTTTATTATCACTTACGTTAAACAGTCGTTAAGGTAAACAATTTCCGTCCTGAAGACTTTCTCGTGTCGGAAGATTTCACGTTACAGCTTTACCTCTGACACTGGAGACTCCTTACAGAAAATGGCACCGTATCAACGATTCCACAATCCGTCGATGCGGCGTGCAAGTCCGTGTGTCCGCAAGTCGTTACAACGGGCTCAGGTTTAACGAGAATGATAACGAAAATGACTCAACACCTTCTGACCAATCAGAAGCAAGCATACAAGAATCAATAACACGACCACTAAAGAATTAAACTAATAAATAATATCAATAAAGTAATCTAATCTAATCACTACACACTATTTTATACATGGATGTAACTTACAAATGATACGATTTTAAGCTAATTTAGCTTTAAAGATAAATTGGATAAAGTGAATTTATCTTTAACTAGAGCACAGCTTTCTTGATTAGCAGCCTATACCCCCCTGAGTAACTGTGGCTTTGTAGCTGAACATCTAAAGCGAAGCGATTGAATTGTGTGAGAGTGTGTGGTCCGGAAGCGGGGTGTTTGATGTATAATCCGACTCACGGTCCACCGGGACGTTCCAAATTTATTGCACAGAAACCTTGATATCTGGTGGGATTGATCGTTTTCTCCGAGCTGGTGACCGACTCTACAGTCACTGCTGTACTCCTGTGATGGAGATGACACCGTGTTGTCTTTTAAAACACATTAACTCGATTGGCGGCTGGTTTTAGGAGCGTCTTAGATTAGATGTTCACAGATGTCCTCTGTGCTTTCAGCGCTAAAACACTCCATGAACGACCTCTTTTGCTAATTTATCTTTGCTAATTAATCGTGCTATTGCTACACCAAGAAGCTTTAATTCTCATCAAACCCTTTTATAGACTTGGATAATGAACTGGACCTCAAAGACATTTCATCCCCAAATAAAACATTTAACTCCTAAACGGAATAACAAAACAAAACGTGTGTGATCATTGATATGGAATCGTGAACTAATTATGCCAAGTGAATTATTTCTAAACAGGGTGATTCAAACGGAGTGATTCAAACGGAGTGATTCAAACAGAGTGATTCAAACAGGGTGATTCAAACAGGGTGATTCAAACGGAGTGATTCAAACGGAGTGATTCAAACAGGGTGATTCAAACGGAGTGATTCAAACGGAGTGATTCAAACAGAGTGATTCAAACAGGGTGATTCAAACAGGGTGATTCAAACAGGGTGATTCAAACAGAGTGATTCAAACAGAGTGATTCAAACAGGGTGATTCATTTGGTTCACTCATGCCAAGTGAATTATTTTCAAACAGATGATTCAAACAGAGTAACTGAAAATGAGTTGGAAAATGAGTCAATTAGTTGGTGACGGTTTGTGTAAGGAGATTTATTTTGTTATCTATTCAACACTTATGGAAGGAGTCTCCAGTGCCAGTGATTTGTAACAGACAGAAGTAAAGCTGTAACTACGTTTTCTGACACAATAACGTCTAACGATGTAGTTAAGTGTCTGGATATAGCTGCTAGAACGTAGAGAACCTGTTTCGCAGACAATCCTCAACATGAAATGTAACTATAAATGGACAAAAAGTGACATGGCAGAGTAATTTATTTTTTTTTGGATTTGAGAGACCTGGAAGGTCGATATTTTGTTCCACGTGTCTATATATAAATGTCATGACGTAAATCTTGGACCTGTGTCATTCACATTCACTCTCTTTTTGGCGTAATGCCTTCCCACAAGAAGCTTTTTAAAGCAGAAGAAATAATAGAGGAGTGTAAGGCTGATCTCTGCCAAGACTGGCAAAGATTAAAACCCTCGATGCCTTGGTGCGGCAGTCTATAAGCTGGCTGGCCTCTTGCCAAGTCATCTCCAGCGCTCCCATTTGTACAATCATAGGCTGAACTACACAGCATGAAAAGACAACAGCGGAGAACAATGGGAAGCGAAAGGTGGCAGGATGTGAGCTTTTTTTATTAAAGCAGGTCCACAAGACATTATTGTTATAGAAATACAGGTTCATAAAACTAGCACACAAAAAAACAAACACCTGGGAAATTAATTCCATGAGAGTACATAGATAATTTCACATACCAGGCTAATACAGGAGAAATTAAAATGGTGAAAAATACAAGAGAACATGGTATAAACTGGGAAACATGGAAATAAATGAGATTGGCTTGGCAAGACTTCGCAAAGACAAAAAAACAATCGAGTCAATACACTCACTACGGCAATATTTACTAGGGTTGGGCACAATTTTGTTGCCTCGTGCCTCAAACAGAGTGATTCAAGCAGAATGAGCAGGCCAATAGCATGTTTGTTCATTACCGAACTAAAATTTGCAATTGTGGGTAAAATTGCTGTGGTATAAGAGAAATAAAATGCTTTGGGGTCGTAACAGTAACTCCACTTTGTGTTGGGCCTCAACGTACCACCCCATCATTGATTATTTTCAAACAGAATGATTCACACAGACTGATTCAGTTGGTTCACTCATGCCGAGTGAACCAATTATGCCAAAGTGAATTATTTTCAAACAGATTGATTCAAACAGACTGATTCAATTGGTTCATTCATGGCATGTGAATCAATTATGCCAAAGTGAATTACTGTCAAACAGAATGATTCACACAGAGTGAGTCATTTGGTTCACTCATGCCAAGTGAATCAATTATTCCAAGTGAATTATTTCCAAACAGACTGATTCAAACAGACTGATTCAGTTGGGTGAATCAGTTTTGCCAAGTGAATTATTTTCAAACAGAATGATTCACACAGAGTGAATCATTTGGTTCACTCATGCCAAGAGAAACCAATTATGCCAAGTGAATTATTTCTAAACATACTGATTCAAACAGACTGATTCAGTTGGTTCACTCATGCCAAGTGAACCAATTATGCTAAATGAATTATTTTCAAACAGACTGATTCAAACAGACTGATCCAGTCGGTTCATTCATGCCAAGTGAATCAATTATGCCAAGTGAATTATTTTCAAACAGGGTGATTCAAAGAGGGATGTGAGTTCTCAAAAAAAAAATTTTTTAAAATCTGGGAAGTGGAGTTCAGGGGGAAAATTTTGATTACGTCTGAGCTAAGGTCACATAAAGACGACAACCTCCGGTCATGGCTCTATAGCTTGCTTTTAAAAGAAGAGCAACATCTCCATTTCCTGTAGCAACTGATTACAGCAGCCCTCTGCACCCTCCCCATGTCCTACAGAAACCACAGAATACAGTATCACCGGCTCTATCGATATGATTTAGGAATTTAAAAAAAAAATCTTTCTCTTTTCCTTGTAAAACACATTCTACAATCCTTTCTTCAGCGTCTTAATCCTCATGAAATCTGGCCAAAGGTGCTGTAGCACATCGTCTCAGCTATGTCCTCTGTCTTACAATCACTCGCTCTAGCATTTTTATTGCACGGCGATGTCGTTCATTTAGCACTCAGGACTGTTCTTCCAGATGTCATGTTCATGTATTCGCTGCTGCATGCTCATTATTTCACAATGTAATCTGCTTCTGTATGATTTCTGTTCAACCCCTTATGCTGCTCCTGCTGTTCCAAATGGTTACTGTGTATTTATTATGACTTTATTATCTGCTCCACTGTAAACATGCACATGTTTGAGATGAAAATAATACTTGGCCTGCAGTTTTTTTGTCTTAGAAACATCAAGATAGAGAGAAAAAAAGACATTAAACTATAAATGAAACTATAAATGGATCAAAAGTATGAACAAAATAATAAAACTGTAGGCACTTAGTGTGTACTTAGTACTTAGTGTACTTAGTGTGCACTTAGTGTGTACTCACGTTCTTGCATCGTCATCCAGGAAGCAGCGGTTGCGCAGTAACCCCGCCCACAATTGCACGCCAACAATTCCGAAGATAAAAAACACGAAGAAGCATAGCAGCAAAACGTTTCCCAGCATCGGTAATGTGTCCAACAGCAGCGTCACCAGGATGCGCATACCTACGAAAAAAAAAAAAAACCACAACGTTAGAAAACTGCGGGGAAAAATAAAGCGTTAGGAAATATTTCTAGTACAAATTTTCAGAGGAAAATATACATAAGAGAGTACACACAGGTTCTACAGCGGTTGTATTGTGAATTAAAAACATTAGGACTCTAACTTAACCACTAAATAAATAAATAACTTTTAGCCAAAAAAGAAAACGTAGAAGAAGCTTAAACGAAATTCTTGACTCGTGAATCAAACAAATTGAAAAAATTCACTCAGGCGAGTCATTTAAAAGAATCAAATCTTTAAACTGCATCTAAGTTACCACCCTGAAGTTGATTATTTTCCCATAACGGCACATCCTGAAGTGCTTTACTTCTTTTATACCACAGACGACAATTA
This sequence comes from Pangasianodon hypophthalmus, assembly GCF_027358585.1. Taxonomy (NCBI): domain Eukaryota; kingdom Metazoa; phylum Chordata; class Actinopteri; order Siluriformes; family Pangasiidae; genus Pangasianodon; species Pangasianodon hypophthalmus. The sequence goes on from NC_069735.1 coordinate 1,163,790, forward strand.
TAATTTTGTTATATTTATCTGTTTATAGTTACATTTAATGTTGTGGAACAACCGTGAAACAAGTTAGTTCCTGTTCTCACTTACGTTATAGCAGCTATAAACACTCGTTCCCTCACCAGCGGCTCTTTATTTTTCTCTTTTGAAGTTAATAATACAAAAACAATTCAGCTTGTCATGTTACCAAAAAAAAAAAAATTAAATAAAAACGCAAAAAGCGTAGCAAGCATTACAGCTTTATCTCTGACTGTTACAAAGCGCTGACACTGGAGACTCCTTCCATAAACCTTTCAGAAAACTTAGCAAATTTAAGCAAAATGAGAATTCAATTCATTACGGTTTAATATAAAATTTTTAAAAGTTTCGTAGCGTATCCCCTGAAAGATACGGTTTTATTCACACGTCATAACACACTGTACTTCATTTTAATATCCAGATTCTAAAGAAAATAAAGAAAAATTGTGTGATCATATCTTATATTCCTGTTCTTTCGATTGCGTTAACTTGTATGTATTTTGACCATTACGGCATGTGGCATGTATAATTTAGGAGCAACAGTGAGACTCAACTCCAAATGCATCTTGAAAAATACATCATTCATTCACTTTCCATCAACATCAACATTCTGTTTCAGTGAAGCGTTACGAGATCCGGAGAGAACGTTTTTCACAAAGTTACCCAAAAAGCCTACAAACAGAAAGAATGATGTTACAGTATCTGTTTAGGGGGCCAAGCACCAAAAGTGCATAGTTTTAAGATTAGAATAATTCATACTTAATGCAGGTCCATAATTTCTTGACTGAGTGAAATAAATTCTATTGATTTTTTTGGGGGGGATAAACAATCTGTGATGCATTTTGTAACACTCAATACTTTGTTAAGTTCATCCAAAAAAATTGTTTCTTGAAACTCTTCTTAAGTAGTTTACCTTGACAACATAAAATATGGAAATTATTTAGTAAACACAAGGTAACACACTGCTCTCTCCTTGTTCACTGAGCAAAATATTTGGATTTGATATTGAAGGCCCTTGATGTTCCAAGTTGCTTTGCAAGAATTGCTTTTAATATTAATATTATTATTAATATTCCTTCACTGTCGGAATGTCTCTTTTCCCATTAGCACCTTCTGTAGTTAGCATTGTTTCGGTGAAATCATTCCTCATACCTACGCAAACGTAATTTCTGTAATAAATCGTTAACGTCCACCATTTTTAAATTCTGTCTACTTATTTATTAGAAATCTATTTATGATCTTTTGCACTGTGAGTCGATTGTTTAATTATCAGCTTGATTATTGAACTAATTTGTTAAATTTTGGTTATTCATTAAGATTCATAATTATCAAGAAATATATATATATATATATATATATATATATATATTTCTTTCATACATCTGCCTGCTGTGTTTCTGTGCACTTCCTGTTTTTAGACCCTCGTTTTTTTGCCTGCAGCTTTAGTTTTGAATTAAAAGTTTCCCTCACATCCACCAGGTCTTTGAACTCTATTACATATCCTGGTTCCCAGGTGGACGAGCACATGATGTGATGAAACAGTTCTGTGAGTAAGGACATAATCCAGCCATGTTATTTGCCTACTGCTGTTTTATTCCAGAAATGAAATTCAGGCCATGACTAACACACACATCCACATCAAAATGTGACCTGCTCTAGCATTTTTGAGCCACTTTGACCCAGAACCTCCATTTTGATTTTCCTTTCTGGTGATACCAGTATTACTTTTGTACTTTGGATATCAGACGAACTCATTTAAATGTTCGCTGTCCTCAAAACTTGTTTACAACATAATATGCAAATAAATGTTTCAGACATAAGACCTGTTTTTTTCAGCCGAGACTGAATTTATAAACGTGCATAAAGACAAATGCACAAGCACAACATTGTATTTAAAATCCAAGCAATTTGCTTCTCTACAGCACTCGTATTGTTGAATGTAGTATTATCTCCTGTATTGTTGACTGTAGAATAATCAACTGTAGTATTGTAGAATTTTGTATCATTGAATGAAGAATTGTTGACTATAGTACTGTTAAATTTTTTATTCTTGTATTGTATTGGTCACTGTTGAATTTAGCATTGTTGACTGTAGCACTATTGGCTTTATTATTCTTAACTTTAGTATTGTTGAATGTAGTATTGTTAACTTTAATATATTCGAATGTAGTATGAATAGTTTTGTTGACTGTAGTATGGTTAACTTTAGTATTGTTGAATGTAGTATTGTTAACTTTAGTATTGTTGAATGTAGTATGGTTAACTTTAGTATAGTTGAATGTAGTATGGTTAACTTTAGTATTGTTGAATGTAGTATGGTTAACTTTAGTTTTGTTGACTGTAGTATGGTTAACTTTAGTATTGTTGAATGTAGTATGGTTAACTTTTGTATAGTTGAATGTAGTATGGTTAATTTTAGTTTTGTTGACTGTAGTATGGTTACCTTTAGTATAGTTGAATGTAGTATGGTTAACTTTAGTATTGTTGAATGTAGTATTGTTAACTTTAGTATAGTTGAATGTAGTATGGTTAACTTTAGTATTGTTGAATGTAGTATTGTTAACTTTAGTATAGTTGAATGTAGTATGGTTAACTTTAGTATTGTTGAATGTAGTATGATTAACTTTAGTATAGTTGAATGTAGTATGATTAACTTTAGTATTGTTGAATGTAGTATGGTTAACTTTAGTATAGTTGAATGTAGTATGATTAACTTTAGTATTGTTGAATGTAGTATGGTTAACTTTAGTATAGTTGAATGTAGTATGATTAACTTTAGTATAGTTGAATGTAGTATGGTTAACTTTAGTATTGTTGAATGTAGTATGGTTAACTTTAGTTTTGTTGACTGTAGTATGGTTAACTTTAGTATTGTTGAATGTAGTATGGTTAACTTTTGTATAGTTGAATGTAGTATGGTTAATTTTAGTTTTGTTGACTGTAGTATGGTTACCTTTAGTATAGTTGAATGTAGTATGGTTAACTTTAGTATTGTTGAATGTAGTATTGTTAACTTTAGTATAGTTGAATGTAGTATGGTTAACTTTAGTATTGTTGAATGTAGTATGATTAACTTTAGTATTGTTGAATGTAGTATGGTTAACTTTAGTATAGTTGAATGTAGTATGATTAACTTTAGTATTGTTGAATGTAGTATGGTTAACTTTAGTATAGTTGAATGTAGTATGGTTAACTTTAGTATTGTTGAATGTAGTATGGTTAACTTTAGTATTGTTGAATGTAGTATGATTAACTTTAGTATAGTTGAATGTAGTATGGTTAACTTTAGTATAGTTGACTGTAGTATGATTAACTTTAGTATAGTTGACTGTAGCACTATTGACTTTATTATTGTTGACTTTAGTATTACTGTCTGTAGTATTATTTACATTGGTAATTTTACCTGAAGTATTGCTCACTGTAGTATTGTGGACTGTAGAATTTGTCTTACTGTAATATTATTGATGGTAGTATCATTGACTGTAGTATTATTGGCTTTAGTATTGTTGTCTGTAGTACTGTAGTATTGTTTACATTATTATTGTTGACTGTAGATTTCTTCACCATTAGTAATGTTGACTGTAGTATTGTTTACTATAAAATTTTTGATTCTAATATTGCTGATTTTAGTATTGTTTATAATTAGTAATATTGCCTGTAGTATTGTTAACTATGGAATTTTTAGCATTACTGGCTAAAGTAGTTAGTATTCTAGTAAAATATAAATTTATATTTAGTATGTTATTAAGTATAATTTTATTTAGATAAGGTCTAGGTAATATGGATGTAAACATATATTTAGTAAGTTGTAGTTACTCTGCTACAGAGTAATTAGTATTTTAGTATAGAAAGTATATTTGTATTTAGTAAATTATTAAGTATAATTGCTTAATATTTAAGTTCTAGTACATTTTAATAAGTAAAGTTATGGTTAAAGTAGTAAGTAAAGTTATATCCAGTTACTTGTAGTTAGTGAGTAAATAAGTTTTAAATAAATTAACAGTTCGCTAAGTTGTATTTAGTACATTGTAGTTAGTACATTAACAAGAAAGTTTTATTTAGTAAGTTGTAGTTTGTAGGTTAGTGAGTAAAGTTATATTATAAATTGTGGTCAGTGAGAAAATTTGAATTTAAAAGATAACAGTTTGTATGCTCTTTTTTAAATTAATAGTTTGTAAGTTGCTGTGAGTATAAATATATTTAATGAATTGTAATTAGTGAGTAAAGTTGAATTTGTTTAGTTGTAGGTAGTATGTGAGTAACTAATTGTATTTGGGTTGCAGTTAGTGTGTTAGAGAATAAAGATGTACTTTTGCTACAACTTTTATTAGCAAAAAAAGAGAGAGAAACTAAATCTCGTCGCTAACAAAGCTTTCTCCGATGTTGGAGATCCTGCAATCTACACGTACTGTTTGAATTTCACACAATCACTGATCCAGTCTGAAACCTGAGTCTTCATCTGATCAGAAGCTAATCAAAGCCCAGGACCAAGAGATCTGTTTTCAATACAAGTGTGACTTCTGACTCGAAACCATATACTGTATTACAAATGAACATCACATACTGTATACCAAACGAATCCTTAAAACACACACACACACACACACAACATTGCATAAATTCACACTCGTAATGCTTGGCTAATTCCATGTTCAGTGGTTTGAGAGTAATCGAATTGGAGACTCAACAGCCACAGGGTCTCATTCCTCAAAATCTCTTACTGCCTACACACACACACACACACACACACAACTTTGTTGTGTGTATGACAGAGCCAGCATCCTCTAACCAATTGTGTGTATTTCTGTGTTTTGTACTGATTTGTTTTTTAATTAACAGTGACTTACAGCTTTGCTTCCACTGAATTGAAGACATTACTGCAGTGAATATCATACATCTGAATAAATGTGTGTGTGTGTGTGTGTGTGTGTGTTGTGCTTCTCTGCTAGAGGCATCAAGATATAAAAACAATAATTCGAGACAGTAAGCAATAACTGTGTGTTGTGTGTGTGTTCGTGTGTGTATATATGAGAAAACAAGTGAGATCTATAAATATGGTGAGCATATCTATTTCCGACTCAGTGAAGTCCAAATTATTTTAAATCAATACGCATGGAGGAGTGAAAATGTAACACTCAGCTTCAGAGCTTCATAACAACATCGCAGGAAGACGAGAGACAGACTGTGTGTGTGTGTGTGTGTGTGTGTGTGTGTGTGTGTGTTATTTGGCCCTAAAATGATGACTGATACAAGACTGAAAACAAATCTGACTGCTGCAAACTCACTCAGCACCAGCGAGTGAACACAAACCACCATGCTCGAGAAAAAGTCAACACTGTGCCATCAATACACGCAAAACACAGTGGACTCGGGGTGTGTCTAGCTCCTGGAGGTTTGTGTGTGTGTGTGTGATGTTTCATGTGGCTCAGGGGCTTCATGTGGACTGTGGGTGAGGTGGCACCAATGAACATCCAGAGGAATGGGACTGTATTTTTAGTGTACTATCAGCTTGGCTTTGTTGACTTTATTATTGCTGACTGTAGTATTATTCTCTTTATTATTGCTGACTGTAGTATTATTCTCTTTATTATTGCTGACTGTAGTATTATTCTCTTTATTACTGCTGACTGTAGTATTATTGCTGACTGTAGTATTATTCTCTTTATTACTGCTGACTGTAGTATTATTGCTGACTGTAGTATTATTCTCTTTATTATTGCTGACTGTAGTATTATTCTCTTTATTACTGCTGACTGTAGTATTATTGCTGACTGTAGTATTATTCTCTTTATTATTGCTGACTGTAGTATTATTCTCTTTATTATTGTTGACTGTAGTATTATTCTCTTTATTATTGCTGACTGTAGTATTATTCTCTTTATTATTGCTGACTGTAGTATTATTCTCTTTATTATTGCTGACTGTAGTATTATTCTCTTTATTATTGCTGACTGTAGTATTATTCTCTTTATTACTGCTGACTGTAGTATTATTGCTGACTGTAGTATTATTCTCTTTATTATTGCTGACTGTAGTATTATTCTCTTTATTATTGCTGACTGTAGTATTATTGTCTTTATTACTGCTGACTGTAGTATTATTCTCTTTATTATTGCTGACTGTAGTATTATTCTCTTTATTACTGCTGACTGTAGTATTATTGCTGACTGTAGTATTATTCTCTTTATTATTGCTGACTGTAGTATTATTCTCTTTATTATTGCTGACTGTAGTATTATTCTCTTTATTACTGCTGACTGTAGTATTATTCTCTTTATTATTGCTGACTGTAGTATTATTCTCTTTTATTGCTGACTGTAGTATTATTCTCTTTATTATTGCTGACTGTAGTATTATTGCTGACTGTAGTATTATTGTCTTTATTATTGCTGACTGTAGTATTATTGCTGACTGTAGTATTATTCTCTTTATTATTGCTGACTGTAGTATTATTGCTGACTGTAGTATTATTGCTGACTGTAGTATTATTCTCTTTATTATTGCTGACTGTAGTATTATTCTCTTTATTATTGCTGACTGTAGTATTATTCTCTTTATTATTGCTGACTGTAGTATTATTGCTGACTGTAGTATTATTCTCTTTATTATTGCTGACTGTAGTATTATTGCTGACTGTAGTATTATTCTCTTTATTATTGCTGACTGTAGTATTATTGCTGACTGTAGTATTATTGCTGACTGTAGTATTATTCTCTTTATTATTGCTGACTGTAGTATTATTGCTGACTGTAGTATTATTCTCTTTATTATTGCTGACTGTAGTATTATTGCTGACTGTAGTATTATTGCTGACTGTAGTATTATTCTCTTTATTATTGCTGACTGTAGTATTATTGCTGACTGTAGTATTATTCTCTTTATTATTGCTGACTGTAGTATTATTGCTGACTGTAGTATTATTCTCTTTATTATTGCTGACTGTAGTATTATTGCTGACTGTAGTATTATTGCTGACTGTAGTATTATTCTCTTTAGTATTGCTGACTGTAGAATTATTCTCTTTAGTATTGCTGACTGTAGAATTATTCTCTTTAGTATTGCTGACTGTAGTATTATTGTTGACTGTAGTATTATTCTCTTTAGTATTGTTGACTGTAGTATTATTGCTGACTGTAGTATTATTGTCTTTATTATTGTTGACTGTAGTATTATTCTCTTTAGTATTGTTGACTGTAGTATTATCAACTTAAGCATCCTTGACTTCAGTATTCTTGACTTTATTGCTAACTGTAGTATTGGTGAGTGTAGTATTGTTTACTTTAGATTTGTTGTCTGTAGTATTCTTGACTGTATGATTATAGACTGTGGTATTGCTGATTATAGTATTATCAATTTTAGTATTGTTGAATACTGTTGAATATAATATCGTCGGCTGTAGCATTAGTATCGTCGGCTGTAGTATTAATATTGTTGGCTGTAGTATTAATAACGTCGGCTGTAGTATTAGTATCGTCGGCTGTAGTATTAATATCGTCGGCTGTAGTATTAGTATCGTCGGCTGTAGTATTAGTATCGTCGGCTGTAGTATTAATATCGTCGGCTGTAGTATTAGTATCGTCGGCTGTAGTATTAATAACGTCGGCTGTAGTATTAGTATCGTCGGCTGTAGCATTAGTATCGTCGGCTGTAGCATTAGTATCGTCGGCTGTAGCATTAGTATCGTCGGCTGTAGTATTAATATCGTCGGCTGTAGCATTAATATCGTCGGCTGTAGCATTAGTATCGTCGGCTGTAGCATTAGTATCGTCGGCTGTAGCATTAATATCGCTGGCTGTAGCATTAGTATCGTCGGCTGTAGCATTAGTATCGTCGGCTGTAGCATTAATATCGCTGGCTGTAGCATTAGTATCGTCGGCTGTAGCATTAATATCGCCGGCTGTAGCATTAGAATCGTCGGCTGTAGCATTAGTATCGTCGGCTGTAGCATTAGTATCGTCGGCTGTAGCATTAGTATCGTCGGCTGTAGCATTAATATCGCTGGCTGTAGCATTAATATCGCTGGCTGTAGCATTAGTATCGTCGGCTGTAGCATTAATATCGCCGGCTGTAGCATTAGAATCGTCGGCTGTAGCATTAGTATCGTCGGCTGTAGCATTAGTATCGTCGGCTGTAGCATTAGTATCGTCGGCTGTAGCATTAGTATCGTCGGCTGTAGCATTAATATCGCTGGCTGTAGCATTAATATCGCTGGCTGTAGTATTAGAATCGTCGGCTGTAGCATTAGTATCGTCGGCTGTAGCATTAGTATCGTCGGCTGTAGCATTAGTATCGTCGGCTGTAGCATTAATATCGTCGGCTGTAGCATTAATATCGCTGGCTGTAGCATTAGTATCGTCGGCTGTAGCATTAATATCGCTGGCTGTAGCATTAATATCGTCGGCTGTAGCATTAATATTGCTGGCTGTAGCATTAATATCGTCGGCTGTAGCATTAGTATCGTCGGCTGTAGTATTAGTATCGTCGGCTGTAGCATTAATATCGTCGGCTGTAGCATTAGTATCGTCGACTGTAGCATTAGTATCGTCAGCTGTAGTATTGTTTTAGTTTACTTGTTAGTAAATTACTTATTAGTATCCACTACAGATGCAGAGCTGCACCAGTTAGATTCACTTTCTATCCTCATCCTACTCAAGCGATGCTTGCTTTACTCCAGACTGGATGTGTGACTAGTTAAGCATGACCTCCAGTCTTATACTTTAGGCTGACTATTACCATCAATCATTTATCTTTATCTTATTTTATCATTCTTTGCAAAGACAAAGACAGAGAGAGAGAGACAGAGATACTCACTGGGAACTCTGTTGATGGCTCGGAGAGGTCTGAGAACTCGGACTGTTCTGATTGCAGAGAAACTGACGTTGTGTCCATCGAGAGAGTACTCCAACATTCTATATAAAAAAAAAGAGCGTGCACACACACACACACACACACACACACACACACACACACGCATCAATATAATTACATATAGTTATGAACTTGGTCTTCTGAAAACATCTGTATAAAAACTCTGTTCTTTACGTTGACTGAAACTCTGGTGTTGACTCGTGGGAAAGTGTCCCATTCTCTCTTCTTATTAAGAGTATTTTATAAGTTAAATATTCCACAAGGATATGAAATAATGATCTGATTTCATAAGATCCTTATAAAATGATAAAATGATATGCAGAGAATAAATGGACCAGTGAGACAGAGAGGAATGAATAAGTAAGAGAGATAGAGGGAGGGGGGGACGACAACGATGAAAGACGGACAGAGAGTGTGTGAGAGAGAGAGACAGAGAGAATGCAAGAACGAGTGAGACAGAAAGAGAGAGACAGAGAGACAGACAGAGAGAAAGAGACAGAGAAAGACAGGGATGTAGAATGAAAGACAGAGAATGTGAAAGAAAGAGTGACAGAGGAAGAGAGAGAGATGGAGGGAGAAACACGTGAAAGACAGAGACAGAGAGAGAGAGTGAGTGAGTGAGGCGCTTAAAAAAACATAAAAAGATAAAGAAAGACGGATCAAGACACAGGGAAAGACAGAGTGAGAGAAAGAAACAGAGACAGACAAACAGAGAGAGACAGACAGTGATAGAGAGATGGAGGGAGAAACATGAGTGAAAGACAGAGACAGAGACAGTGAGAGAGAGTGAGACAGTAAAAATAAAAAAAAGGAAAGAGAGAGAAAGACAGTTTGAGACAGAGTGAGGGAGACAAAAAGAGAGAACAGAAAAACAGAAAGAAATAGAGAGACAGACACACATACATAGAGAGAGAGACAGACAGAGAGACAGATAGAGAGAGACAGAGAGAGAGACAGAAAGAGAGACAGACACACAGAGAGAGACAGAGAGAGAGAGAGAGAGAGAGAGATGTTTGAGGTTATGTGGTAGTACTTGTCATGCATGGGCATATCTGTGACACATTGACTTGACATTAGGACTGAAGCTGACATTAAAACTTGAACTGACATTAAATACACACACACACACACACACACACACACTTCTGACGGGTTTTTATGCAGTGCTGCTTCCTTATTGGTCGTTCCGCTCACCCTGCCATGACGATAAAGAGATCTAGGCGGTTCCACGTGTCTCCAAGGTAACACCTCGGCCCGAACACGCCCAGAGCCACCATCTTCAGCACCATCTCCACCGCAAAGAACGCAAAGATGAAGTCATCAAATGCCTGCAGAAAACACACAAAAATTAAAATAAAGATAAAGAAAGAAATACATTAATAAAATAGTGTCCTGCAGAATTATTGGCACCCTCTATAACCATGAGCAAAAAAATACACATTATATTTATAAATACATACAAATTCAGTTTTTCCACTCCAACAATACCTGATTGATCATTCTGATTCGAACTGCTACTAGTAATATAATAGTATTTTCTCTTAAAAAAATATATGTGCCAAAATTATTGGCACCCCTCTGTAATATTTTAAATAAATGCAAACATTGTCATTTAAAAAAATAATAATAATACATATTAATTTTTCACTTGCTATCAGTCTCAGCCCAAGATCTCTGTTGTTACGTTTAACTATGTTCTGTTTCACTGGGGTATAAATTTGAGGTTGCACACACGTAATATCAAATCAGGACAAATCAGGAAATACACAAACCGTTAAAACAAACTCATGAAGCACAATTAAAGGCGTAACAAAACATTTCCTGTGTCTGGGCAAGTTGGGAATTTGGCAGGAAGAAGATGGTGAAGATGCACTGCAGAAAACAGCAAACATTCATAAGATAAAAGACAAGTGTGTGTTAGCGTACCTGCAAGATGGGTACAGTATTTGTGTGTGTGTGTGTGTGTGTGTGTTAGCGTACCTGCAGGATGGTGCAGCGCTCCGAGTGACACTCCAGGTCCTGACATGGCTGGAACATGCCGAGTGTGACGCAGTTGAGCAAAATCACCAACATGCTGACTCGCTCAAACCACGTGGAGCTGAGGTTAAGGCTCAATACAGACAGACAGACACACAGACAGACAGACAGACAGACAGACAGACATAGAGAGACAGACAGACACAGAGAGATAGACAGACACGTCTCTGCTGCATCACAATGCGGCGTAACACACTCGGAAGAAAGCGCTATCCGCCCTCTTCCGCATACATGAGCTCACAGACAGCCACGATTGGCTAGTGTCGCTGTGATTGACAGGGGAGAGAGAGTAATGCCCCTCCCACCTAGACAACATGGTCAGTTTTGCTCTCACGGATGGTGTCGGGAATCGAACTCGCGATATCCTGAAGATAGAGCGAAAGCTTTTCTGGTGGAGAGAAAAGCTCTGTGGTTTTGTTAGTTTTAATGAACCTCTGAACTCCAAATCTAAAGCCATCATGTTACACCAGCCACAGAGCTACTGTGTACGGTTCAGGATTAAAACAGATCCGTGTGTGTGTGTGTGTGTGTGTGTGTGTGTGTGTGATAGCAGATCAGACAGATTAGACAGGGTGTGTTCCCGTGCTGGTTTCCTCAGTTCTCTGTCTGACTGAAACCGCAGGATTTAAACACTCCTCCTCGTCAAACATTCAGTGAAATCCTGTGCGAGTACACACACACACACACACACACGACACGACTCTTAATGATGATGATGATGATCTCTCATCTAAATGAAATTTGTGCCATTTTTCCATCATTTAATATACATCCTCTCGCATGGTAACACACACCTCCACTGTACACACACACGCCTGTCTGAAAAACCCGGCGTAATAATGAAATGGAAAATGGAAAATCAACTTCAATCCCAGGCTCTAATTCACAACCTCCTTAAATCAGCCCTTTTGAGCTTCGGCACCGTGGAACAAACCCAGATAGATTTTTGCGCTTGATTGGATCCAGCCAAGTTTCGTTTATAGGGTTCCACTGAAAGATTAAAATAAGTGATTCCTGATTTCAACAGCTTACACTCCTTTCAGATTTCGTTTACGATGTTTAGTTACGATGCTATGCTACACTAATAGTCACGTTCATGTCAATATGTTCACGTTTTTGTAAACTCCTCAACCAGTTATCATTTTCCTACAAGATTTACTGGAATATTAGAATGGAAGGTTATAGACGAGTGGAAGTTTTGGATCTGATCTGAAGAAGGTTGGGCTTAAAAGTTAGACGAGTTCGACAGTGGAGTTAAGTCATTATCACATTTGCGTATTGTTTTTTTTTTTCCAGACTCGTTTGTTGTGAGATTTTGGTACATTTCGTACTGAAGTTTTGAATCTCTGGTCGTCTTGAAAATGGTGCTCTCTGGTTCGCATCAACTTTTGGGAAACTATGCACTTTCAGCTCTGCATGCTGAGTAACATGATTGGACCAACTTGTCACGTTACTTCCTGTTTCACGTTCCATGCACGTTCCACCTCCCATTTTACAAACCCAATCGACCCATGGTTCAGAAGGAACGTGAACACAAACCTGTGATTATAAGCCCCGCCCCCAAAACAAGCACACACTCGGTTTTGGGAGTGGCCTCAAATATTGGGGGTGCGCAAACTTTTGATCTACTTGATTCATCCACTTCTATGTAAGGAATAGAACATCACGAGGTCTCAGAAATGTACCAATGATTACAATTTTTTAGCTCATTCTTGTTTTTATCAATTTATAGTTACGTTTAATGTTGTGGAACGTCTACGAAACAAGTTCTCGCTTACGTTACGGTCGTTCCCTCGCCTCGTCTTGTTCCCGAGAAACCGAAAAAAAGCGTAAACTCATCTGTCCTGAAGATGTCGTAAAACTTACGGACTGTTGCTGACACTGGAGACTCCTTCCATAAACGTTAAATAAACATCTCCTTACGCAGAACTTCATATCAACAATTACACACGTTTTTTTAATCAGTTTACGTGAAGCCTGTTTATGTTTATGTAAATGCGTTGTTGCTATAGAAACAATAATACATATTGTGTGATCATGTGACACCAGCTTTCCTACCTTCAGCAGCTAAAACTCGTTAATATTTTATCTGTGTTCCCACGTTTTATTTTATAGGATTAACACTCGGCTTCAGTGCGATCGGGTGTTTAATGCGACGGTAAAATTAATATCCTGAAACTTGTAATAATAAATGTAATAAATTTTTCCACACTTACAGTACTTCCTGTTTATTGGCCCGTGAGATAAAATACTTTAAACACAAATTAAAGGTGATAGGTGATGTGGAAAAGGAAAACGTGCAGCTCAGAAGCTTACAGACGTATTTCAGTACGAATTTTTTACATTTCAATGATAAAAAAAAAAACGTCCATTTTTTTAAAAACACAACAATAAAACAAAATTCTATATAACGTGACGTGTATATAATTCAAATACTGAAATATTTCCGACTCTAACATACACACTGCCTCTCCGTCCGTCGTCCTAGAACACTCTCACTCCATTTTCTTTCGAGGATGGTCATAAAAGCTACGACGAAAATAGTAACGCGCACACACACACACACAGGCGGCGAGCTGTTTAACAGCCGTGTCCTGTGCGTACGTCTTACAATAACAACGTGACATTATTTATATGCGGTTGTGTTAAACAAAGGACGTAACACCACACACTTAGGATTAACCTCACTATTCGTTTTAAACACTGATTTAACATGTATTTAAACACACGTTCTGAATACACGTACATAGCGATGTAGCGTATAACAAAATCTTTTGTGTCTAGAGCAGGAGTGTTGCATGAGCGAATAAACGAATTTTTATTATTATTTTTTTTCCTATTCGGTATTTTGGGTTCCTTCATTAATTAAACAACAATGACTGTGATATTGGTGAGCTTCGCTAAAGTTAGCTAAAGTTAGCTAATGTTTTGAATTGACTCTGCTGCAGTAAAAATAACGATCGCTAAACTAGGTGAGATAGATTTATAATCGTGACAGACGTTAGTCCCTGTTCTCATTTACGTTATAGCAGCTATAAACATTTTCGTAAGCAGCCTCTGTTTTTACGTTAGTAAGACAAAAAAGAAAAAAAAAAAGCAGAACGTCATGTTAGCGAGAAACTGTAAAACTTCGTAAACTCCTGTCTCCTTCCATAAATCTTATAGAAAACTTTACCTCATAAACAATTACGTTTTTAATCAGTTTACGTTATGTTATGAGAAACCTGGGATATCGTTACCGGGACGATACCAGCACAAAATGGTGGATCGGATTTTGGAGAAAAAATATCGGATCCTGTAACAAACAGCAAAGTTCGGAATTGTAGCCAGAAAAGAAATATACTTTCAGAACTGGAACATTTCCATATAAACTTTTCTTAAGTATGATTTGATAATATTTATGCGTTATTATATATATATATTTTAAATATATTTTTAAAGAAAACGATAACAGGGCTGATACTGAGTAAGGTTTCGGTATCGGTTTCGGAAAAGAAAAAGAGGTATCTTGCCGTCACTGTGCGTGAGCTGTTACTATAGAAACGATAACATGTTAGCTGCTGTTATGGAAAATGAATCAATGAATCCTTCTGACCAATCAGAATCCAGAATTCAACAATGCTGTGGTGTAAATGTAAATATAAGACTATAACGTGAACTGAAATAAAAAAAATAATACAATTCTGTCGATACAGAAATAAACAAATAATCGTCATCTGATTATCATTTTAATTATTATAAAAAATATACCACAGACACGTAGCTATAAATACAAGACATGAACGTGTAGTGGTTATACTCTGACTACGAGGCAAGAGCAAAGAGGATTTTACAGTTACAGAATCACACCGTGTGTAATTTTACAGAACACACACACACACACACACACACACACACACACACACACAACAAGCAGTGAGATGAAATCAAATCAACCCGACACCGACGTTCTCCCACAAGCAGCAGGTCACACGCCGAAAAGAAGACAATCACGTTACAGTAGATTTGAAAAATGAGGTGAGTAACACAATTCTTGTGCTCACACAGTCTCGTTCTCTTTATTACACACACACACACACACACACACACACACACACACACACGGTGTGAGCATGCACAGACCTGGTTTCTTTCATGTATACACCATCTGTAAACACTGGCACTTAACTACTGAAGCTGTAAAATGTGTATAGACACGCACACACACACACACACACGCACACACACACACACACACACACACACACACACATACTGGTTTTTAAGTCTTACGAGGACTTTGCCGGCCAAACCAGTTGAAACGTGGTTTAAGGGGACCCACCTTTCCCTTTGTGCTACAGCAATGCCGTAAACATCAAAAAATTTGGTTTTTTTTTAGCAAGACAAATTTCACTTCAGATTTCTTCTACGCAAAATTAAACTCTTAAACACAAGACCTGACATTATGGTTGCATATAAGGACCGTCTGAGAAGCTCCCGCCTCCGACAGAATTGGTACTTATAAGGTCACACCGCTTTATCGGGACATCAGTTTAACAATACACAAAAAAAGACTTTACACTGTATTAGAAGGACAGGCATGTTTTATTGGTACTCGACTTAACACAAACACAAACATGACCACATGGTGATTTACCGGGTCACCTGTGACTTAACAGAACAAGTCCTTCTATACAACAATTACAGAACATTAAGCAACTCAGGTTAGGGATACTACAACTGAGCACTTAAAAAACATAACTGTTAACTGTTAACATAATTTTTAACTCTGTTAAATACAGTCCCCTCTGAAAAGCAAGTTCAATTATATTGTTTTTCCTATACCTAGACATCTGGGTTTAAGATCAAATGACGAATATAAAATGATAGCTCAGAATTTTAGCTTTTTTTCCTGATATTTACATATAGATTTTTTAAACATTTTATTTTCAAGTGATGAAGTATGTTGGAACATGTGACTGGTGTTTCTTGTTGCCCAGGTGTATCCTGTTAAATTGATAGTTTAAAGAATTAGTAGCTATGAACAGCTACTCTTGTTTTGAGCGATGTATATGGGATGTATGTATGCTGGCTTGATACAGTTATTGCAAGTAAGGGATATGAACCAAATATTAAGTGCTGTTTAATTTACTTTAAGAGAATTTGTGCCTATACCAAAAGGTGCCATGTTTTAATCTGTGTAACACAGATATAAAAATCAGGAAATGAAAGCTGAAATTCTAAACCATCATCTCATATTCATCTTTTGACCTCAAACCCAAACGTCTTCAGTGTATAGCAAAAACAGACTAATTGAGCTTGCTGTTCCGTTACTTTCAGAGGAACCTTTATGTAGCATCCCTTGCCCATTTTTCCTGCTTCTAACACATCAACACAGAGAACTGACTGTTATACCAATATATCCCAACCCTCAACAAATGCCATCGTAGAGAAATAATCAATGTTATTCACTTCACCTTTCACTGGTTGTTATGTCTGATTGGTGTATACAACACGTATCAAAAGAATCAATTAGATTGTGATGTTTAAAATTGTGAACCTTATAGCCAGCTTATTGCACATAAAACAGCAGGTGCTCTATGGGACATGGGCAAAGCATCTGTGTTTGAGACTAAACAAACAAGTATATAAATATGCACATCATACAACCATAAAGACTGGGAGATATGATGACATATACTTTTGTTTCAAATTAAAAATAGGTAAAACAAAAATGATAATTATGAGTTATATGACTAAAATAAAAGTCAAAACCACATATATAACTTGGAAAATACAACCAGAACATCCAGCTTTGGCTTCTTTTGGTGGGTGATCCTTCTGCATCCCTGTAAGAAGAGATTACCACATTATTCAGCACACAAACAGTGTGGACTGATCATGACCAAAACAATTGGGCATGTAACACATCAATATGTTAGAAAAACCTACCAATCTGCACTGGTGCACTCATAGACACATTCATATTCTCACTTTCAGTGCCATTCTCAGATTCACTTCCATCAGTTTAGCCAGGAGAACTAAATGAACACCACGGTAGGGTCAGGGTTTTGGGTTTGGCAGCCATGGCAGAGTCTACATTCCCACACCAGATATCTCCTGGGGTTTGGAAGCTTTTAAGTGCAATGAAAGAAGATGACGTTGCCTCTGTAGTACGCAATGACTTTTGTAATTTCTAATCCATCAGTAGTTTTTCTTATTTTCAGTACAAGAAATTACAGATGACTGAAGACACTCCTCAGCTTCATCCACTTTAGCTTTGCCCTCTGCCATTAATGATTCCTCAACATCTCCATGTAAATCACTTCCACCAGCTCCCTCTCTTACTTCCAACAGTTGCTGGCTTGCAGATGTTCCAGTGACTGTTGTTGGCAGCATTAAACTGTCTGATGCACTGCCTAAAACTGCAACTTTTGATGTTCTGTAGGTCTCAGACACTTGCTTACCCTGAACTTTGCTTGAAAGATTATCTGAGGTTTGTGTATAGCTCGCTTCACTGTCATAATCTACATCAGTCAACTGCTCCTCATAAAGTAAACCAACTTCTTCTCTGGCCTTAACACACACTTTGCCCTTGCTTGCACCTTCAGGATTCAACTTGGCAATCTGGGAATAAATAGCCTTTCGTTTCTCCATATTCAAGGGGCATTCTCCTTGTAACTCTACTGAACTCTCAGATTCACTGTCTGACTCTGACTGTGGCACATATTCTTCATCTAGTGATTCATCCTCACCAGTACTTACTCTCTAGTACCAGAAAACAAACGATCACTAGAAATTGCACTTGCAAATGACTAAAATTTATATAATGAATTATAAATGCACTCACCCATGATAGTGACTCATTCTTAATAAGTTTTACAAAGCAGGACTTGTGCCAAAAACAATTGCAGACTGCAAAAGAGAGAGAAGTAAATAAGTAAGAATGTAAGACTTCAATACACATAAAACTAAAAACACCACAACTGTTGCCTTAACTCAATATAAAAAGATGAAGCTTAGAATTTTATTAATAATTTTCAAACCTTATGAATTTATGAGACCAGGACCACTGTCTGGAAACAATGGGCCAATTGGACAAACCATACCAGTTATAAATTAACTGCCATCTTAAATACTGTAAAGTACATTACTGACCTTTGCATCTCAGACCAATCCATTTGAGTGATGCTACAGGTCCAACACATGCTGCACATTTGTTCATGCTCGAAACAGTTGTGAAGACCATTTCATGTTTACAATTCTGTGAATAGAATTAATAAAACTCATTTGACATCACAACCAAAAATATTTGTCTAAAAGTAACTCTAGTGGAGGAATAACATGGAAAGCAAAATCCATTTATTTGATGTTAGATGATGTGCACTTTGGGCATTTTCACAACTCAAATACAAATACAGACAAAAAGAGCATGCCTGTTAGAGGTTTTACTCTTGACTTTATATAACAAAAGCTGAGGTGACAAAATACTAACAAGTATCTGGATATTCTAGATACTGCATCAGCATTCTCTTTCACACGTCTTCATTTTAATTCTGGATGTGTTTAAGTATGAGGCAATGGTGACAAAAAAAGCAAAATGTATGTTTTTAAAACAAATCAAAAATGATCAAAATAACTGATAAATATAGGTTTTGATAGCAGAACATGTTGCTCACTAATGTGATATTCGACATAGTGTATGAATGGCTTTGGTCATTACACATACAGTAGATATTTGAAATTATGCAACATGAAATAAATTATACAAATAATGAAGGAAATTATTGATGATGTATTCCATAGAAATATCATAAGCCAGAAATAATGTCTATCCAGCAAACTTACTTTTTCTGTTTTCTCACTTGGTGCTATTGTATCTTTTTCCTCAGGCCCAGATTGCTCCTTCACAATGGTAATCTGAAATATTAGACAACAAAATGTTAAGGTTACAGATTAACCAGGCTAGGAGTATTTTCTGGCAAACACCAAACACCATTTTCATGAATTAAAATGTTACACCGAGTGGGTGGTGGGTACAAAAGTTAGTGTCACATTCAAGATCCAAAAGGGCAATACAATTTTTAAACCTATTTTGGTTCAAACATGCATTA
This sequence comes from Pangasianodon hypophthalmus, assembly GCF_027358585.1. NCBI lineage: Eukaryota > Metazoa > Chordata > Actinopteri > Siluriformes > Pangasiidae > Pangasianodon > Pangasianodon hypophthalmus. The sequence continues at coordinate 1,182,800 of NC_069735.1, forward strand.
GCTTTAACTAATGGTGTTTTCCATGCAAACTACACCATTAAATAGGCAACAGTAGTCTACAACAAATGTGCTATGCATCAGTTCCTTGACACTCACACTATACTATGTCCAGTTACATTTTCTGACATGTCTGACCTCCAACAGCTCTCTGCATGCATGTATCAGGCACACTTTACTCTCGCACTCGACTTTATGACTATTTGATATACAGGAAGTGTATCCAAAAAAAATTGAAGACATCAAAAAAACTCCATTCTCATTCCAAACATCAGACAGGCAGGGCAGCTATAGTGTCTTTCTAACCAGTTTAGTGACATTAGCAGGCAATGGCTATCCTTTTGGACATAATTAATCAGAAGATGATCTCAAAATTACCTTTTCTGTCTCCTTTCTTGGAACCTCAGACTCCATCTTGTCCTTTATAGTCGTCAGCACTGTTGTAACCTCAGTAATGGTTCCAGCTGTATTCTAAAAACAAAAATAACAAGAGATTTCTATGATGATAAACCAGCACCCAAGTCAGATCAATACACATTTACAGTGCACCACTCCCAGTGACTCTGAAGAGGCAGATAAATACCTAATAATGTATATGGTGTTCATGATATAGCTTCACAAAGTGAAGTCCCTCGAGACCATGTTTCTGTCAGACGCTTTACACACAGCTGCTGATGTGCATTTACTATCACATGTCTACAAGGTCCCATTAATACCCAGTGTACTGATAAACCAGTGCTGTGCCACACACAAGCTGATGAACACAGAGTCATCATATAAATCAATACTGTCCTCATATACCATGTACTAGTCAAACACACTGACACACACTAATATTCCTCTGGTAGAGGATCCTTATAGCATAGTTCCTAAAGGTTCTCATTAGACACAGTGTTCTCATAAAACAGGTCTCAGCCATACACATCACATACACACACTAACTACATTCTTAATATAGTGCCTACAACTGCAGACACTTCTATCTCTGTGCTCAAGAAATGTTTCCAGTGCGAGGAGCAGCTCACAGACACACTTCACTATTACAGTGCACCAGTCCCAGTGACTTTAAACAGACAGTGTACTGTGATTAAAAACTCCCTCAAACTCCGCAAACTGCACAGAACAATTAGGGAGATAATTAATCAGATGATGATTTCTACAATTTACCTTTTCTGTCTCTCCTCCTGGAACATCAGTCTCCAACTTGTCCATCACAGACGTCAGCTCTGATGTAACCTCAGTGACGGCTCCAGCTATATTCTAAAAACAGACATCACAAAACATTTTTCTCATTTCACAATTGTTACACACACACACAGTATTCCCAAGAAGAATTTGGAATCAGCGATTTTCTGTAACAGTTGTGCTGGAAGTTTCCAACGAGTTTCAATCAACAAATTTTCAGTTCATCCACAGTAGCGCATCAGCTGTCTTCCATCACTGCATCTCTCAAATGCTCTATAGGGTTTAGGTCAGGGCTCTGGGAAGTGTTCATATGTGCACTGTATATACAGTATAGTAGGGAAGATCACTGTATAGATGGTATACTATTTATACCCATATAATGAACATCCATCAGTGACAATGATGCCCGTAAAAACAGTGCTGTAGCTGATTAACTCATAACTGCACCCCACACACTGTAACGTGTGTGTCACTGCTGTACTCACGGTAGACCACATATATACTCAGTGCTGCTCCTATAATGGTCCCCTACTACTGAGGGATGAGAATATAACACACTGCACATAGTAAAAGGAATGAACTCTAGTCAGTAACTGTACATCTGTTAAATGCCAATTTAAGATAATGTATGTGGTGTACATGATATAGCTTCACAAAGTGAAGTCCCTCGAGACCAGGTTTGTGTCAGATGCTTTACACACAGCTGCTGATGTGCATTTACTATCACATGTCTACAAGGTCCCATTAATACCCAGTGTACTGCTAAACCACTGCTGTGCCACACACAAGCTGATAGGGGGATCATTAATCAAAACATGATTTCTATAGTTTACCTTTTCTGTCTCTCCTCCCAGAACATCAGTCTCCAACTTGTCCATCACAGACGTCAGCTCTGATGTAACCTCAGTGACGGCTCCAGCTATATTCTAAAAACAGACATCATAAAACATTTATTATTAATAAAACCAAATTTTCAATACTTATTATTCAAGCTTGTAAATTGGGTATAGAATTGTATATGTAAAATCAACAGGTTTTAATTCATTATATATTTCTGTAAATGACCTGTTCTGTTTGGTTGATGGCTGCCTGGGTATCTTCGGTCACAGGGGTAAAGGGGTCTGCCTCAGAAACAGCCTACAGAACAGGTTAAAGAGCAAGATGAAAGGCATGTATTAAAACTGGAGCACTGCTTGGTTTCAGCAGACCATGTTAGCCATCTTCCAATTCTTTCACTGACTACAGGATACCTGGTGCTGTGACAGAGACTGATTGTCTTTCACCCTCCTGGCCTCACTCAATGCCATAGTGCTGTTTTCCTCTGGTGGCAGTTGGTGTTCTTCAGCTACAATCTGTGAAGATTTGTTAGGACAGTGTAAAATATTGGGAATATAATTAGATGATTGTAGCATGTAATGATTTGTAAGTTATGTTTGCACCGGCATGTTTAAGCGTGGCCCAATAACACTGAATAGTTCAATCTTCAATACCTTATTTCTCCAAGGCAACTCAGAATTGCCATAATCGTATGTGATTTCTTCTCCAGGGTCGATGCTCCTAGTCGCAAATAAACACAGATGAGGCTTTCCCTCTACAGTGATTATTTTCATTTTGCTGTTTGGGCTGATGTGGTCATCATTGACAAGTCTCCCAAGGGAACCATCTTCTCTGGAAGCATCGACACTGAAGCATGATATAAGACAACACATAACATCTTGTGGCTGCACAGAAGACCTTTTCAAAACTTTATGCATTAGCATGATCTTACAGAAAACATTATATGAAGAACAATGCAATGTTATACATACCATAAGAGTCTTCCATTGAAACGGAATTCATACATGAACGCTTTCATGGCATCGTGATATAACTTCTGTCGTCGTTCACATTCAGCTTTGTTTATGAGTTGTCCTCTGTACTCCAAAAGAAAATCTCCCTTATCAAAATGAACACAACTGAATACTCCACGTCCTGTATGAGAAAGCACAACACCTGTTAGTCCAGTGTTTATTCAAACCGAGCAGCACATCTGCAGTGTTCTCTAACGTCCTGATGCTCCTAAATAAGAATAATAATTTTTTAAACAAAAAAAATAACAAAGAATGACATATTAAGACTTACCTATAAATGAATTTATATATTTCACATCAAATCCCTCCTTGTCTTTGGCAGCAGATGTGAAATATTCAGCCTCCTGTTTGGGATTGTCTCTCCTCCTCCTCCTCAGCTTCATCTCACACAGTCTGTACACCGGGCGCTGTGTGTCCACGCACAACTCATCCTTAGTACTTTAGTTCATTTAGTTTATACTTAAGTTTGAAGCCTTAAAACACTTTGGCCTGTATATAGGTTATTGTTATATAAATGTAAAGCAATGTAAATTTCCTGTGAGCCTACCGAGGGCTCCATCAGTGATGCTGAGGGATGTGCAGTTACTCTGCTGTGACGTCACCGCAGCACCAGCACACACAGCTGATAAACAAACCACACCACTCTCATTTATATACTATATATAAAAATATATAATAAACATATATATAATAAATATATATAGTTATTTAAAGGTGCGAACTAGCTTATTTACGAGGCGTGTAGAGACTGTCAGGGGTCAGAGAGAGTAAAACCCGCAGCTGCAGCATGATAAAATGTTAGTGTTAAATCGCGCGCCCCCGACGCGCGCCCCCGACACGCACTACAGCGGCGCGAGCTAACAGGAAGTGATGCAGCCAAACTAAGCAACTGCAGCTAACTAACAGTTAATAGAGTTCGCTCCGGGATTAATAAAATAACACCGAAATAAACACTTCTCCAGTCTCCATGCTGTTTGTTGTTTACCGGTTGTTGCTTGTGTTCAGCTAACGCAGGCCACTCGAAACCATTTGAGCTACAAACCATACACCCGCACTGTGTTCCGGAAGAGATGATTTAAAGATCAGCGATGTCGCACATTAGCATTAAATATCATTAGCAACGCTACCATGCTAATTTACCGATATTTCCCGTTTATATTAATTAAACCAAATTCACATAAACCATAACCTACACTTAAACTCATTCATTAAAAATACATTTGCCAAGTTTTTAAAGTAGAGAATTCTATGATTATTATGGTAACTAGCAGGATTTTTAAGATATACTCATTAGACTAAACATGTACCCCATTCTCATGAGCATAATCTTTTATTTTTTAATCTGAATATGTATAAACTAAAGTAAACGTGCATTTTGCAATATAATCATATAAAGTACATTTAATAAAGTGTATAAAGTTAATTCTCATACCTGTTTTTTAAAGATTGACGTATTATGAGTTCCGCATGATGACGCGCTGCACATAGAGAAACTCCGCCCACAAACCGAGACACGTGACATGAATGACATCGGCCGCAGCCAATCAGAGCGCGAATTAGGCGAGTCAGCGGTAGCCAATCAGAAGGCTCAAATTTTGTGTGAGTGTGTAAGTTGGTGCAATACCAAGACCAGACTAAAGGGGGCGCTATATTAAATTCCGAGTTAACACTGTGTAAAGTCAGTTTCAGGGGTATGTGGTGTAAGTGGACTTCGACCGAAACTTTGAATTTTAGCTTCTCTTACTTAGATATATATAGATATATTAGAGGAATTATGGGGACACTGTCCCTGTCCTCATAATTCCAAATGTCCCCGTAGTGTCGGTACGTAATCAGGTCAAAAGTCCTCATAAGCCACAAAAACCAACGCACATACACGCACACACACACACACACGCACACACACACACACACACACACACACACACACAAGGGCAGTTAGGAAGCCTTTTGAATTCAATAAGCAGCTTTACAGAAATCTGGATATAGAGTAGTCTCTAAGAACGTCCTCTACTCCGTCTCTAAGAACGTCCTCTACCCCGTCTTTAAGAACGTCCTCTACCCCGTCTTTAAGAACGTCCTCTACCCCGTCTCTAAGAACGTCCTCTACCCCGTCTTTAAGAACGTCCTCTACCCCGTCTTTAAGAACGTCCTCTACCCCGTCTTTAAGAACGTCCACTACTCCGTCTCTAAGAACGTCCTCTACCCCGTCTCTAAGAACGTCCACTACTCCGTCTCTAAGAACGTCCTCTACTCCGTCTCTAAGATCGTCCTCTACCCCGTCTCTAAGAACGTCCTCTACTCCGTCTCTAAGAACGTCCACTACTCCGTCTCTAAGAACGTCCTCTACTCCGTCTCTAAGATCGTCTTCTACCCCGTCTCTACGATCGTCTTCTACCCCGTCTCTAAGATCGTCCTCTACCCCGTCTCTAAGAACGTCCTCTACTCCGTCTCTAAGATCGTCCTCTACCCCGTCTCTAAGAACGTCCACTACTCCGTCTCTAAGCACGTCCTCTACTCCGTCTCTAAGAACGTCCTCTACCCCGTCTCTAAGATCGTCTTCTACCCCGTCTCTAAGATCGTCTTCTACCCCGTCTTTAAGAACGTCCTCTACCCCGTCTCTAAGAACGTCCTCTACCCCGTCTTTAAGAACGTCCACTACTCCGTCTCTAAGAACGTCCTCTACCCCGTCTCTAAGAACGTCCACTACTCCGTCTCTAAGAACGTCCACTACTCCGTCTCTAAGAACGTCCTCTACTCCGTCTCTAAGATCGTCCTCTACCCCGTCTCTAAGAACGTCCTCTACTCCGTCTCTAAGATCGTCCTCTACCCCGTCTCTAAGAACGTCCACTACTCCGTCTCTAAGCACGTCCTCTACTCCGTCTCTAAGAACGTCCTCTACCCCGTCTCTAAGATCGTCTTCTACCCCGTCTCTAAGATCGTCTTCTACCCCGTCTCTAAGATCGTCCTCTACCCCGTCTCTAAGCACGTCCTCTACTCCGTCTCTAAGATCGTCTTCTACCCCGTCTCTAAGCACATCCTCTACTCCGTCTCTAAGAACGTCCTCTACTCTGTCTCTAAGATCGTCTTCTACCCCGTCTCTAAGATCGTCCTCTACTCCGTCTCTAAGATCGTCCTCTACCCCGTCTCTAAGAACGTCCTCTACTCCGTCTCTAAGATCGTCCTCTACCCCGTCTCTAAGAACGTCCTCTACTCCGTCTCTAAGATCGTCTTCTACCCCGTCTCTACGATCGTCTTCTACCCCGTCTCTAAGATCGTCCTCTACCCCGTCTCTAAGCACGTCCTCTACTCCGTCTCTAAGATCGTCTTCTACCCCGTCTCTAAGCACATCCTCTACTCCGTCTCTAAGAACGTCCTCTACTCTGTCTCTAAGATCGTCTTCTACCCCGTCTCTAAGATCGTCCTCTACCCCGTCTCTAAGATCGTCCTCTACCCCGTCTCTAAGAACGTCCTCTACCCCGTCTCTAAGAACGTCCTCTACCCCGTCTCTAAGAACGTCCTCTACTCCGTCTCTAAGAACGTCCTCTACTCCGTCTCTAAGATCGTCCTCTACTCCGTCTCTAAGATCGTCCTCTACTCCGTCTCTAAGATCGTCCTCTACCCCGTCTCTAAGATCGTCCTCTACCCCGTCTCTAAGAACGTCCTCTACCCCGTCTCTAAGAACGTCCTCTACTCCGTCTCTAAGCACGTCCTCTACTCCGTCTCTAAGATCGTCCTCTACTCCGTCTCTAAGATCGTCCTCTACCCCGTCTCTAAGATCGTCCTCTACCCCGTCTCTAAGAACGTCCTCTACCCCGTCTCTAAGAACGTCCTCTACCCCGTCTCTAAGAACGTCCACTACTCCGTCTCTAAGAACGTCCTCTACCCCGTCTCTAAGATCGTCCTCTACCCCGTCTCTAAGAACGTCCTCTACTCCGTCTCTAAGAACGTCCTCTACCCCGTCTCTAAGAACGTCCACTACTCCGTCTCTAAGATCGTCCTCTACCCCGTCTCTAAGAACGTCCTCTACCCCGTCTCTAAGATCGTCCTCTACCCCGTCTCTAAGAACGTCCTCTACCCCGTCTCTAAGAACGTCCACTACTCCGTCTCTAAGAACGTCCACTACCCCGTCTCTAAGAACGTCCACTACCCCGTCTCTAAGAACGTCCTCTACTCCGTCTCTAAGAACATTTTCCCCGCATTTCTTATTTAACTTATTATTATTTTTCTGCCAGATGTTCCAAGTGACAATATCGTTTACACCGTAATTTTCCATAAATAGCACTGTGTATGATGGAAATGTCTTCAGGCCTGATATTTGATATCTGATATGACATTTTAGTTGGTAATGTAGTTTAAATCACCGGTTTAGCCCACAAGTCAGAAATGATCTCTGTATTAGTCATCTAACTGGAAATGTTTTAGCTCCATATGACAGCAGCTGCTGATGTGCGAGATAGATGAATACACAGAGAGAGAGAGAGAGAGAGAGAGAGAGAGAGAGAGAGAGCAGTGGAGAAAAATGATGAGGTTACTGAAAGAGAGAAAGGGAAGAATAAAGAAGTGCAGCTCGGGAGTCATTTTCTAAACATAAATAAGGCCAAGTTACAACCTGCTCTCTTCAGATGTGTGTAAAATAAATTCCTGAATCACATTATACCTCATAACTGTTAATGAGAAAGAGTTTATTTAATGGAGAGATCAAGAAAAAAAGACAGGGGGAGAGAGACAGAGAGATAAAGAGATCAAGACCCAGACAAAACAGAGACAAGATGAGAAAAGTGGGGTGAACCAATTACGCTAGCTTTTCCGATTCTCGCGTTTCCATGGGAACCTCCCACTGGAACTCGGCAGGAAAAGAACGGTGTCAGTCCCTTAGGATGTGATGATTTTATTAAATCCAAGCGGAACCTGCTCTTCAAACCCGTCCTGCTGAGATGATTAACACACGCGCCTCATTAAAATTTATTATTAATGTCGTTATGTATAAAAGCAGACAATTTACGTGCACAAAATGGCCGCCAGGAGTGACGGCTGCATTACCTGTAACAGAGGTAGCACATATCTATAAAAGCTAGCATTTTATATAGCTATATTTCAAATATTTATTAATATTTATTCGTTTGCGCTTTTCCTGGTCGGGGTCGCGCCGGATCCCGGGAACACCGGCAACAATTTGATATTTGATGAAAGCACTGAATAGGATACGATATTTCTGGTTTTGATTCAATTCGATTCGATTCTTAGATTTAATTATCGATTTTTATTTTCTCTTTTTCTTCCTTCAGACTAAAAAAGTGTTTTTTTTTCAGCCACTTTTTTTTTGCTAATAAATCCATTTACTGTAACTGATGCTAACTCTGATACTGATACTAACTACAGTATATACGTGTCTAATGTTAGCTAAGTTGAAAACACTTCGATGGATTTTATGAACTCAAAACATTCTCCGTTTACGGTGACAGAAAGCGACGTCGCATCTTTCAAGCGAGAAAATCAAGATAAAGCATTATTATTATTATTATTATTATTATCATTATTATTATCATCATCAATGCAAGATGGGAAGAAGGGGGCGGGGCTTCTATGGGTGTCTGGTAATATAGGAGAGTTCAAAATACCTATGCAACTGTCAGTCATTCCAAATGTCGACTGACTCATGTGCTGAAATAAGACGACTGCTCTTTTTTTTTTTTTTTTTTAAATAGATTTTCGAGTACTCGAGCTCTGAGCTCGTATGTGAAATCGTGTGAAGGTTGTACAGTGTATTGTGTTGGTGTATAGTGAAGCTGCATGTAAGGGATTGCAGTGTTTAAGGTACTGCATTGTTGGTAATGCCTCAATCCCTTTTTTTTTTTTTTTTTTTTAAGTGCTTACTGCTGCATTACGGCATACTCTGCAGTACAGGAAGAACAGCACAAAGATGATCCTCGATTCCACCAGTTCCTAAATAATGCAAATAAAATGTCTGCTTTGTGTTAATCTAGCACAAACACAACACACCTTTATCACACTGTTATCTCACTGTCACACTCTCAGACCATACACACACACACACACACACACACACACCTCGACAAATAAAAAAACATGGCAGGTTATGAAGAAAATGTTTGTAACAGTTAACTGATATCAAGTTATTCCAAAATAGTCGTTTCTGTTGATATGGAGGTATGTTCTGCACCACATCCCTGCTGTAACTTCTTGGCAGAGGTAGCCAGATTTCTATTTTAAGTCTCCTTGCACTTCATGGAGTCCATGATGCCTTGACAAGGTTTCCGGAGTGTTTAGAGGAAAAAAACGAGTTCACAGATTGTCCAGCACAATTAACCGTCAGGATTATGTTCTTCTTTTTATATCAAAACGTTCTTTTTTGTTGTGAACAAAGCTGTTTTTGTCTCAGTGGAGCACAGCGTTGTCTAGTGGACTCCAAGTGGACTCGAACGTGCATCAGTTACATTTCATTCCTAAGAATATCTAGAGGTGCCAATAATTTTGACACAAGGATTTAACAACTCCATCCTTTTTTTTTATAACCAAAGGTGCCAATATTTACAGAACTGACTGTATCTTCTTATTAGGCAGCCACAGAGTTTAGCAGCTGCTCACATGCTGCATTGCACCAGCAATATTTAAATATTACTGGCAGAGGCGACGGGTTTGGTAATCTACATGAAACACACACACACACACACACACGCACATACACACACACACACACACACACACACACATACACACATACCTCCAATTATCCTTTTCCTCAGAGGACAGTGGAACAAAAGAAGCCCTGAAACCCACTGACCCCTGTGTGCTGCTCTCGGGAGAAAACTGATGGATGAAGCAGAACTGACTTAGTGCCAGCAAACTCACACACACACACACACACTCACACACACAAACACACACACACACACTTTGTCTAATTACACTTGCAAGCTTCGTATCCAGATAATGTTAAAAACCAACATCGTTTCCATCTAATTATGGATGACTTTTTAAACTCAAAGCCCGTATTAAACACAAACGGGTGTTACTCGGTTCATGTGCAGTTGTGTTTTCATCCAGAAAATCCTCCTGTCACACTGCAGGCAACATCGCAACATAAAAAAAAACAGTAATTGTGCCCTTTTGCTTTGTGCAAAGGCCAAAATTTCAGTTAATAAATGATTACCGGTGCAACCACTGAGACCTCGGGGAACGAAACATCAACAGTTCATGGTAACGAATGTGTTATTTGGATGAAGAGATAATGTGACACAAACACAGATACAAATCGAAGAAGTAGAAGGAAAACAGACGGCACTATTATTCATTTATTTAGCTATTTAAGACTAGCTGAGACTCGAGGATAAAGGTACATCGGGACTGCATCGGGATTGGGATATTGCAGGATGCGACAAAATTGTGAACGGTGTATTTACGGCATTCATTCATTCATCCTTAGTAACCGCCTGGTCAGCGTTGAGGTGCTTTGAATGTAGCTACTCGTCTGTTTATATTTTTGAGGAATAAAACCAACTAAAATATCGCAACCATCATTACAAAAAAAATAACTGGTTTTGAAAAAAAAAATAGTCATGAACACATCTCTATTTAGAAAAAGAAATTTCCGGTTTAGGCCACACCCACTTTGCGTTTAACTCCGAATACAGATAACCCAAGTTCACTGTTGTCATGAATTCTGAACAGGAGCATTTTGTTTTTATTCTAGTCTTGTCTCCGCCCCTATCCTGTTATTGGTGTTCTCAGTTCATTCCCTCGATTAGTTTGTTTATTTATATGATGCTGGTGATGATATCCATTGATGTTTACATCAGAAGCACACTAGTAATTATATGACAGATGATTGACATATAAATCTGGAATGATTGACAGTTATGTAGGTGCTTTGATCTCTCTGATAAGCCCCGCCCCCATGTGAACATTAGACAGCTGGATTATATTGAAAATGTACTGTTATTGTTTTTTTGCTCTTTATTGTATATTACTGCAGAATGACCTAAAAATCCACATCCAGCTGAGTTTTCGTGATTGGCGCCGCCACCAAGCAGTTCCCGACTGCACAGCTATTAATATTATTACAGTCTCCCCTATTCTTCTTAAACCTGAAATGGTGTCAAAGTTTGTATTTTTCTTTATCCGTTCTGTACAATTAAATCATTTATGACATTTTGACATTTTAAAATGGAAACTCGCCTTCAAGGAAAACGTGATATCACACAAGCCTGCTCCTGTGTGTCTTTGTCTCGCTGCAAAGTTGTAATCTTATTTTTTTCTTTTGTTTCTGACTGTTGTGTGCTTCTGACTTGTTTACGCATGTTTTCTTCCTTATTTTCTAGATGGTCCTGGTTTTACCCCATGCCTGGGTTTGTGTTATGAGTATGAATCGCTCTCAGATGGCACTGTGTGCCTGTGATTTGATTCCTGATTCACGATTCGTAATGATTCGCTCTAATAAAAGACACGCTGTTATTATGCACTTCACCTCGAATCCTCGATGCACGTGCGTCTTCCAAGGCAAAAAAACATACACAAACACACTCACACACTCATCCCCATCCCTCCTTCGTGTCTGTCACAGCTGGACGCTTCTGAGTTCGATTTCTTGATATAAATTCAGGGTGAAATAAATTCAGGGTAATGCTCATGCTGTATACGGTGACAAAACATCCGGCTGGTTTAAAAGGAAATTGAGAGCTGTGAGAAAACTCCATGAGGCCTTCGGGTGAATATTCACACACACACACACACACACACACACGCGATAAAACTTAAATGAGCATGTTTTCTGCCCCGGAGAGAAATGCTACTCGAGGTAAAATCCTCTCCCTCGCACCAGTGCATGAATTATACAGAAAAGTGTTTCCCAGTCGCAGTGAGACTAGATACAGTGGGAAGAGAGATGGAGTGCTTTTCTCCGTTCTAACACATCATCGTTGCTCATAATGGAGTAATCTGACTTGGTGCAATACCAGGAACTCCAGGGGGGGGGATGTGACTCTCTGATTGGATGATTAATTATTAATAGGTGTAGAAAGAAAAAAAAAAAGAAGCACAAATTGTATATCATCAGGAGATTTCTGACCACCTACGAACGCGGACCGTGATTTCAGACACGTGGACATCGATGTATCTATTTTTAAAATAGTGTCTCTATGGAATAAAACACTTCGTGATGTTCTGGTATAGAAAAATAACCAATGACAGGTTACTGCATGGCATGAAGTGTGTTTTTTATCCATTTATATCTACATTTAATGTCTAAAAATGTACATTATAGCAGCTATAAACAGTCGTTTCCTCTTTTTTTTCTCTCTCTTGATGTTAATCTGACTGTTACAAAGCGCTGACGCTGGAGACTCCTTCCATAAATGTCTCCTCAGCTTAACAACAATTACACACTTTTTTAAAAAAAAATCCGTTTACGTGGAGCGTCTGCCGTACAAGTCCCTATAAATGCGATAACGTTATCGCTATTATTCATGGCGTCGCTCCTCGTGAAGATCCACCTTTTCAGTTTTATTCGAACGCATCAGTTCCTCCAGGAGCACTGTTGATCTGAGTTAAGCTTTTCAAACATCAGGGAGCTGGAGCTTTGAAGGTCACACAATCTACAAAGCTGAACGCTGAAGCAGTCTGGGGACTCGCCTGGAATTAGTGACGCTTAGAAAAAAACACTAATTGACAGATCATTAATTATGTCATTATGCTTTCCTGAGATAACGTGATGTATTTTTATTGCTTTTTTAATCGTTACAAACTGACTGGAAGCAGCTCTGTGTTAATATGATGTACTTCATCTTTAAAATTGTTCAATTTTTAACAGATTTTTATTATTTTGTGTTAAAAAAATGAAAAATAAATCATTGTTGCATAAAGTGTTGCTGTGTGTGTGTATGTGTTTTTAAAATTACAACAGTACTTTACTGCTGCGAAATTGTGAGAATTGTGAAATTGTTTTGATTGCGTTGATATATTTTGTTCCATATCACACACCCCTGGTCCAGCGTTAAAACGTTATATAGCTCTCCAGCCAGGACAACACACATACTACTGTACGTCACCTCGCAGTTAATCACGTCGAGAGAAAATAAAGACGCTAACGTGCGATGCGAGGATAGAACACCGAACACTTTTCCTTTAGTCTGTCTTAATGTGCGTAACTAGCTAACTAGCTCACAACATGTTGTTACATTATATTAGCTAAGACTTTTTTTCAGGTTTCCAGGCAACCAAAACATCGTTAATGGACTTACGATCCAAATCTAAACACACTTGACAACAGCTTAGTGAGCTAGCTAAATATGATATTATATTAGGATAGAAAATGATATCACTGACTCTTACTGATGGTGACGGTGTATAAAGACGGAATTTGCCACATTTCGGCGTAAAACACTTCCGAAAAGTCACAAAATCGCCAACTTGTAACTCCAAACATTTATTTATTTTCTTTGTGGAAAAGGGAATAGTGTGCAAGACGCCCCCTGTGGGTGGGGCATATATATATATATATATATATATATATATATATATACACATATATAATGTGTATTCTAGAGAGGATTTAATTGGACGAACACAAGACTAGTACAGGATGAGTAATCAGGAAATTTTAATAGTTTTCCCAGAAATAAAAAAAAAAATTATAAATTAAAACGAGAATATCTGGGTTTTAATATCTCAGAACTTTAAATATCTTCAAATGAAAAAGAACTCAAGCACTGAATGCGTTAATCCTCAATTCTTCAATGCAGTCAGAACGTGTTCTTTTTATTCTCTTGATGCTACCAAAATATCCGGAAGCCATTTTGAGTAAAGTGGACAAAAAAAAAGGAAAGAAAAGAAAGAAAATATACTGTAAAGTGCGCTCATGGGTCACGTCTACTCTTTTATATTTTTCTGCTTTGTGTTGGAATCTGTGTCTGTGGAGTCGGTGGATTCTTCTATAAAAAATAACATTTTTTTCATGGTAGGTTAGACAATATAAAAATCAGAACGTTAGAGACAAAGGACAGAATCGACCGAGTGTGTTATTCGGCTTCACTTTACGCAGCCGCTTGATAAACGACTTCTGTCCAGAATGTCCCACTGCTCTGCAATTTCACTACTGCTACATTCATTTTTACAGTCGAAAGTGCACTGCAACTGCTTCCTTTATATAACACACACACACACACACACACACACACGCTAGTCACTGCAGGACTGCAAGACGCTGATACTCTCAGACACGATACTCTGTACACAATGACAAGGCTAAATGTGACGTTCTGTCAGTTCTCTTGAACATGTGTGTGTGTGTGTGTGTGTGTGTGTGTGGATCAACAAGAGTACACCTACCTTCTAGGTCACTGAGCTGGAAGTGTGTGTGTGTGTGTGTGTGTGTAGGTAAGGAACTGAGAAATTTTGAACAATATTGGAAAGTTAATTAAATGGGTAAATGTCAGCCGGTATTAGAGGCAAGCTGCTTCCCTGTTGTCACGCACACACACACACACACACACACACACACACACACACACACAGATATGAGCTGCGGGAGTTTTATTAAAAAGAGTTGACAACTGCACACACAAAGAGCAGACAGTAAATCCTCCGCATTTTTAATAAGTCTTACATAAATTCACGTCTATTATTTAAGCACCGGGAAAGTTCCTCGTATTCAGAATCGGGTTACGCACGTGCTGACGTCGATTTTCTCAGTGCGCTGTTCTAATATAGTATATATTATATAAGCATATTGTTGATATATATGTCACTGCATGAATAGTAATTATGCCATGAATCATAGGTTTGATCGAACAACAAAATGGCTTCCACACTCATTATTCAGCAGCGCATAAAATAGCACTTGATCCAGCACACTTTAATATTTCGCATTTTACTTTTTATATATCGTGCTTTGATATAAATTAACGACATGATGAGTTACTAAACTGAGGTCATGAATTCGTGGCTTGTGCATGAAATATAGCCGATTGTATCACGCTATTTTGATTTCCGAATTCTGTAAAGAAAAGATGCCCACGGTTTAAAATGATAATCTGACAGAGCGCTCATCTACTAACTCACTTTAAGCTAATTCATAAATTTAGCCATAAGAAAAAAAAAATCTCAAGGTAAACGTGAGACTGGAAGGAAGTGGGCGGGGCTTCCTGGCATAGTCAGTTATTAATATCAGAGATTTTGAAATACTTAATCAATCATTTCAGACTCATGATTTATTGAGGAGAAACAGAAGACTTCTCTTTTGGCGTACTAGCGTACTCCGATGTTAAATGATCACATTAATCACTAGTTTATTTCAACAACAAAATGGCTTCCACACTCATTACTCAATAGCGCACGGAATAGCACTTGATCCAGCACACCTTCTCATTCTGTATTTTAGATATTTCTATAGTTAATCATGTAGAAATAGTTAATCATGCGCACAATATAACGAAGCGACGAGATACTACATCGAGGTCATGAAATCGTAATGTGTGCGTGGAGTTTAGGCGAATTTATCACGCTTTGAAAAAAAAAAAAAAATGCGGTTTGAAGGATATTGAAGGATGTTGAAAAGATGAATGAGCGCTCATCTTTTAAGCTTAAACGGAGAAACTTTACGTTCATAAATGATTTTAGATTTTATCCATAAAACATTCTGTCCTTGAGATAAACAATGTGTCTGATTACGATGTTTTTCGTACGCAAAAAAAACTTTCGTATACTGTCAAATGGTGGCGCTGGATTTAAGAACACCAGTATCTAAGACATGCTTACGCACGTTTTTTTTTTCTCGTAAACTTCCCCTCCTGAGCGTAACTTCTGCATATCACATAAGTCTAAAGTTACGTCAGAAGTCTGAAATGTGCGTAATTTCAGTATTAACTCCTCATATGAACGTTTTCTTTTTGCCTCCCTCCAAAATTGTCGTTACATAAATCTAATAA
Organism: Pangasianodon hypophthalmus; assembly: GCF_027358585.1. Lineage (NCBI taxonomy): Eukaryota > Metazoa > Chordata > Actinopteri > Siluriformes > Pangasiidae > Pangasianodon > Pangasianodon hypophthalmus. The sequence continues at coordinate 1,198,776 of NC_069735.1, forward strand.
ACAATCATGCCGTACTAAAATTCAGTCTTTATTTCCTCCTGTTGTCAGGATCCTGTTGTCATCATCATCATCATCATAATATCTAATCTTATTTAGCGCCGCTCACTCGCAAAGATGAACGAAGTTTATTTGTTTCCTCTCTCTGTGCTCGTTACTCGCTGGCAAGTGAACAGCGCTTCGCTTCTGTAATAATGTTTGATATTATTGCTCTGTGTAGAACATCTCTATGGTTATCGCCCCCTGCGTCGGGGTTTCAATCGGATTTAGGTCACGGAGCGAGTGTGGCGAACCGTGCACAGGAGCGAGAACAATCCAATTCTCACGGCTTCGCTTTAAAAAAACGGCTGGATTTCACGCTAAAATGCTTCGCTGCTTATAATGAGTCTTTTATGATGCCAACGTTTTGATGACTCAGGACAGATCATCATCCAGCAGATTCTGTTCCGATTCTTCTTACGTCAAAACTCGATTATTGTGTATACATTATTGCGGCTCGGATTCATTCCAGTGATTTGTAGATGATGTGAAGATAAAGTAAGATACACGCAGCATTTATCTGCTTCTTATACGAACCTGGATGGTGTAACACTAAATAATAAAAACGAAAAATTAATATGTATTCAAAAGTAAAGAAAAAAATAACTATTACAAATAATCTGCTTATTGTGGCACTAAAATACTCGCTAGCTGTTAACCGTAGCTAACATGATTTAGACATGATTAGCAGAGATTAGCTAGTTATACTGTATATAGTGAAGTTGAATTTGGCTTAAAAATTTACCTGCTGGTTCTAACGCTGACGGAACCCTAAAAAAATTCGCCTGAGTTGCTATGGCTCTGATTGACTGCTGATTATCTATAAATTCAACGCTAATACTGTTGTCATAGCTGAAAGGAATGAGCTAGCAACTTAACACATGCTAGCATAACACTTCTTACTCTAGATACTAGCTCGCTAGCTAGTTAGCCACTAACTTTTTTCCATTTAAAAAATCAAGCAAGAAAGTTCTTGAAATCCGATGAATTAGCTTCTTCGACGTTAATGAATTAGATCTTATGACGTTATTTATGATGTTACCTAATTTAGTTACGTAAATTGAATTATCGAAGTTATTTTCTAACCAAATGTCTAAAACATCGCTAACTAAGTCTGATTTCCTGACATTTTTTAAAATTTGGTAGCTTGTTGTAAAGCTACGTGCCGTTGTGAAATTATTTCAGATAAATTATTATCAGATAGCGGCTGTAAAAATCACGTCATCATCAAAACAGAGAAGAGCGCTCTGTGTAAACGTTTTAAAATGTTTAAACTGGAGTGAAAACTTTAAATTTGAATTTCCCTTTTCACTTTTGCTAAAACTTGTGGTTGAGATATTTGTAAAGACAAATATATTCCATTTCTTTCACAACTATTAGTAGAAAACGTCACCATTTTGCGGATATCAAGGATTTTCCGAGGTTAAAGAGGGATCTGAAGAACACGGAGAGTTCTCCAGTGTTCCAGCGATGCTTAGCAAACACTCCGTGCTGGAATTTTTGAAGGTAGAACGATATTGCGATGAAAGTGGCGCAACATATCGTTGTCTGAAAACGTCTGACTAATTACAAGTCCTTAAAAGTGGAGTTTTAATGAAACTCGTCCCACATTAGGGTCATTATGAATCATAATCCTCCAGCTAGCGTTCTCTGAGGTAGCTCCTGCTCCGTCAGCACTTATCTGTCTTTCAGCCTGGAAGAAACATCAGCGTGTGCCATAACTTCATTTCAGCATGAATAATTATGGTGTACATTGCCATATGGAGAGAGAGAAAGAGAGAGACAGTGATGGAGAGAGAGAGAGAGAGAGTGTGTTTAATAAGGAGAAGTGCCACTCTACAGTATGTACAGTGCAGAAGGAGCTGATGAATGACTGAAGAACTGAAGTTCAATCAAATTGGACGACTCTAAAGGACATCGCTGAACAAAACCCAGCACACACTTCCTGTCTGTCTGCATCACTCTGCTTGGAGTATTTGAAAACAATCGAAGTATTACTGAAAATCTGAAAATCTGACTAGCTTGTCCAGAGTATGTGCCACGTGATCTTCAACAGCGTCCGAGATTTATTTTGTAAAGATCCTTTTTAAATAGCTATTTAACTCTTTTCAGCTTCACTTTGGTTAACAGTTTCCTACATTACCCACAATGCTATTCTGATTGACAGTGTTGCAGTGGGAGGTAGCCCTCGCATCACCTCTGCCTAAAGAGAGCGATGCAGCGGCGCTTTAGTGTTTTATCCTCTCCTGCTCTCTCATCTCCTCATCACTCTTCTCAAACTTTCTTATTAATATCGCCGTCTACGTCATCTCGCATATCGCTAGCTAGCCGAGCTGAATGTCTGGCGTAACTCGTAACGTATAGCGATAACTAACGTTTGACATCTACGCTGGATTTCTCAATAATACGACGCTGGGAAATGGTGATTTTTTAGGAGCTAACAACAAAATCTGACCATTAACCTTTATGTTTGAAATATTTTCTTCTATCAAACGTAACGGTGCTAGCAATATCAATATCAAATCAATAACGATAACAATAACAATGTTCCTCTGTGATGTCAGAGCAGAACACAACCACTAACTTCTCAGGAATAACGAAAATACGGATTAGCACCTAAATTAGCTACAAGAAGTATCGTCTACATTTCACCAGACCTTTACAAACAATAATACTAATAATAATAATTTACGTTTCTCACAGAGGGTTTGGAGTTTCTGGTAAATACTCGTGCCTGATGTTCTGAGTGTTTTATATTTTCACAGCATGATTACGTAGCGAAGAACTCTCCTGATCTTCTCATGACGTATTTAACTGGAATAGTTTCCATCATACGTCCCCGTGTCCAATATACACCAAGTGAAAGAGGTTGATTTCATCCCCCAGCGCCTTCAAGCGGCTCCTGTTTCTCGCTTAAGCACAGTGGAGGTGCAGAAAAGGTGAGCATGTTGACATTTTCAGTTTAATCGGGCCCGGTGGGGAGACGAGCTGTAGTCACTTGAGCTAAAAACCCCCTCAAAGGGCACACGGGAGGCTGAACTGCGCTGTATTTTTGGGCCCAATTTGCCCAATATGTCTCTCTAAACTAGGATGGTCTGCATCTGAGGAGATATGAGGAGGTATGCCATGTAGAACTTTTACCTTAAATCTAACTTTTTTTTCAGGTATTTTCAGAAGAGAAAGGATTATATTTATCATCATGGATATGTACTCTGGTTGTTCTTAATTATACCTTTATCACAAGCCTTAGACCAGATGTGTATGAAGTCTTTTCGATTTTTAATAAAGGTCCCTGAAAGATCTCCATCACGCCAGGCTTCATCTCTATATCTGATATTCGAATCTCCATCTTAATCAGAAGTTTCTTCCCACACACTTACAGCAGAAATACAGGCTTGGCGGTTTAGCCACATAAGGCTCATGGGTATACAAACAGTACGGTATGTACGCAGACTGGGTGTGTTGCTGCTTTAATCCTTGGACTCTGCAGACACACTTCAGAGCAGGTTGTGTTTTCAGGCGTAATTAAGCATGAGCAAGTGTGCTGTTGTACTGAACATCAGCATGAAAAAGAAATTAATATCGACTAACTGACATTTCAGATTCAAATATTTGGTTTATTTTTGCTTTGTCAATGAAAACAGTTCCCGAATAATCCACAGCTGGATGGAATGTTGTGTGTTGCGCTTGTCCGATCAAATTAGTGGACCGGAACTAACAGCTGTATAACGCTGTATATTTATGTAGTTATCTAATCGACCAATCGTGTGGCGGCAGCACGATGCATACGATCCTGCAGATACAAGTCAGAAACTGCTGATCTCCTGGGATTTTCACATACACCAGTCTCTAGAGTTTAAAAAACATCCTGTGAGTGGAGGATCTGCAGCCTGAAACACCTTGTTGTTGAGAGAAATCAGAGGAGAATGACTAGACTGGTGCTCTGAGCTGACAGGAAGTCTATAGTAACTCAAATAAGCACTCTTGACAACCGTGGTGAGCAGAAAAGCATCTCAGAACACACAACACATTGAGATGGATGAGCTTCAACAGCAGAAGACCACATCAGGTTCCTCTCCCGTCAGCCAAAGAACAAGAATCTGAGGCTATCATGGGCACTGACTCACTGAAACTGGCTAAACTGTGGCTAAAGTCACAGAGATCGCACTTTTTCTCCATTCCGATGTTTGATGTGAACGTTAACCGAGGCTCTTTAACTGTTTCTGCATGATTCTACGCATCGTGCTGCTGCCACGTGATTGGCTGATTATTGGACTCAGTGTAAGTGCAGGTATACAGGTGTTCCTATTAAAGTGGACAGCGAGTGCACCTCTGAAAACTCGGTGAATTAGCTACTCTAGGTGTGTGTCGTGCAGCGTGTATTCCTACCTCGTGCCCAGAGATTCCCCCGTGACCCTGATCAGAATAACATCAATCACTGGATGAATGAATAATTTATGATCGCGACTAGACTCGGTGTCAGGAGGTGAGAAAATACCTGCTGAGAATTTGTACGCGAGAAGAAAATAAAATTTCATTCTGATCGATGAAAGTACTTTCGCTAACCTTCCTGTACGTGCTTAGCTCTAAGAAGGGAAGCCATTTTCAGTACAAATTGTTTCTCATACCAAGTATGAGCGCGTTTTTAAAATTTTTTTTTTATTATTAATACCGAAATACTTAATAACCTATGCATCAATCGTACGAATCAATCGTAGACGTCACGGAACAGCTATTAAAAAAGCAGACGTGTGTCTGTCCATGCGCTTAATCTACAAGACTTGTTTGTTACAACGTTAGTAAGTTGATTTTATATCAAGTGTGTTAGCTAGCTTGGTGATATTAGTTAGCTTGGATTGACAAGAGTGAGGTTTGCGCCGCTTCGGAAAAGCGTTTCCGTACAGCTAAGTTGAAGTAAAGTGCGTTTTTGTTTTGCATCAGAATCCTTATTTAAGAATATTTAAGAGTCTTCATTCACCTAGCATCGTGTCTGTAGGCTTTTTTTTCACCTAGCTAGAGTTAGCTGCTCACGATGAAACTCCTTGTGCTGAGTTTAAGATGTTTTTTTTACGTGTACTGTAAGAAGACGCTGTAGTTCCTCCATTTGATATTTTGCTTTGATTATTCATGAAATGTGTCCAGATCGCTGTCATTTCATGTCGTCTGTTTATAAGATATCTTTTTTTTTAACAAACTTAATTACAAATTTTGCACTTTTTTAAATCTTTAATTTTTTTAACGGTATCTTTTTTTTATTTTTCCTCATTTTCAGTGTTATTTTATTGTTGCTGGCAGTTTGTTAGCTATATATCGATAACTGTATATCGTGATGCACATCATATATCGTAGAAATGTCTCATATCATGATATGACATTTGTGTCATATCGGCCACTCCTAATCCTTTAGCTCTACGTCTAAACCTCTCTAGTTTCTGATTTTGCAGTTTGCAGGTGAGCTTCTCTTACCCAACGTAAGCATTTCGAGCAGTTGGCATCTCTGTAAGGAGCCCGAACCCTGTAGAGGAACCTCGTTTACGCTGTCTGTACGTGCGACCTTGTTCTTTCAGTTCCTACAGCGCATGACCTTAGGTGAGGACAGCGATGTAGACTTAGCAATAAACAGAGAACTTTGTAATGAAAATGAGTTCAGCAAACGTTGCATCTCATATTTCTTCGTAGCCGTTAAAAAATAACCATCCTGACACCTTAGTGAGTCAAAACAAAAGAGTAAAAAACACGGATACGTTAAAGGTACGGATCTTTGCCTTAAGCTGTAGGTTATTAAACAGTGACTGATTCTGATTCTTTCTTATGAGCGTAAATAAATCACAGTTCTCTACAAGACCAGGTTCTTATACATAAACCTGGTTAAAATGTTCTGTATGAGGCATATAGAGGTGACATTTGTCCTACTGTAAGATTATAAATTCCACCTTTTTTTTACAACTGAGTGAGTAAAATGTCCTGCACACTTAATTGCCATGATAAAATGCTCCGCTGACAATTTTCGACCTGGCAGCGCGGCTCGCTGAGCCATTTTCCCCGACAGAAAATTTAGCAGCTTACGATCAGCTTTTCTCCAAAATGAATAGCATTAATGCCTTCATCACAGTGAAGATGACTCAGTATTTTTGTCTGCTCCCAACTTGGCTAAGAAGCTTACGCGTCAACCATTACTCATTTGAGTTCCAAGATCTTCTGTATGAAAGATATGCTGTAGTGGCGGCGCTGATACGATACCGGGGATCATTATCGAGACGACACCAGCACAAAATGGTGGACTGGATATCGGAGAAAATACACTGGATCCGATCAAGGAATAAATCTAGCCATAAAATGTAGCAGAGAATTGCTTTCTAGCGCAACAACGTAAAGCAGGTTAAGGCGATTCAACAGCTAACAACAGCTAACAACAATGACAACAACCGGTGAGCTAATCAGCAAAGCAAATGTTTCCTCATGCTAGCTGTGTGGAAATACTTCGTCATTAACGCTTTTTTCGGAACTAGAAATGTCTACGTATAAAAAGACTTGACTATAGCTTTGCGCCATATTCATTTTTTTACCATGTTAAAAAAAAATCACAATAATGAATTTAATCGTCCAGAACCGATAATATTGTCATTTTCGGACGATTTTTTTTTTTGATGGAATCCATGATGTCTAATGTTAGCTAAGTCAAACACTTCATAATAGATTTTATTTGATATTAATGAGCGCCCTGTAAATCGAAAGCACGTGAGATGGTGGGAAGGGGGAGGGGCTTCCTGTTAATATCAGCGATCTACGCAACTGTCAATCATTCCAGATTCATATGTTTGTACGATCGACTCATCTCACGTTTTATTGGGCGAAAAAAAGTCTGGTCTTTTGGTGTATTTTTGAGTGATAAGTCATACTAATGTACTCTGATGTTAAATTTACAGAAATCGTACAAAATGTGCAAAATTGTTATATTAAATTGTTATATCGCTTACTTGTCATATTTTTTGTAATATTTATACTTTATTATACTTATTTATTTGTAATGCAAGCGATTTTTGCGCGAAAAGTTTAAAAGAATTTTTTTTTTTAAAAAAAAGCTGTGATTTTGTGTGTCATATTTTTAGCTACGTATCTTTCCCTGTACTTTGAGATCGACTGAAGCTCATGGTTTCAGGTTTGGTATCAGCGTCAGAAAAAAAAAAAACTGAACAGAATTTCCGCCTGTAGTTTCTTCGCTGAATTACGTCTGGCTCGTTAAGGTAGAGCATGACAAAAAACGATTCTTAAACCAAATGCCGTTAAACGCAGCATCGTTTGCTTTAAGTGCACTTTAACTACACATTTCTTTGAAAACGGCTCACGTGAGGTAGAAAATGGAGCACTTTTGTTACAAAAGAACCCAGACGTGCCTTCTCTTCACAGCAGCAGCGTTTCGGAGCAGGACCGCCAGCCTCTCAGCTCCTGTAGCGTTCACTCAGGAGCTCACACACACTTCCTCGAGAGCTTGTGGCAGTTGTTCTAAAGCAGTGGTTGGATTTCTCACCCTCCTCTGGGAGAGCCACTTCCTGTACAGCTTAGCTGTAAGCTTAATCTGCTACTCTAACGAATCAATCTCTGGAGAAGTCCTCGCTCGATAAGATCAGGCCTGAAAGCGATCTCTGGAATTTGGCAGATCTCCAGGAGAACGTTTGGAAACCAGGGAGAAAATAAGTGGTCAGATTGACTCACTTTATTCGGATTCATTTTCTCCTGCTGTGGATTTGTCTACACATCAAACGCCACGATACGCATCTCAATCCGTAGGATACGATATAATACAATATCAAAATGATTCACTTTAGTTGACACCTGAGTCGATTCGATTCAGGTTTGATTCAATATGATTCATTTCAGTTAAATTTAACACGCTATGATGTGTTCTAGGCTTGGGATGATTGATGATGGTATCAAGAATCGACGATTGATTCCTTCTCTCTACGACGTTACGTATGTCTGGCCACGCCCCTTATTTTCCTTCACTCTGAGTTAGTTTGCGAGTGCGATAAGACGATGGTGTCCTGCACAATCCGAACATTCGACGCGGTTGTTAGCTGTCGTATGACGGTAACTAATTATCAACTATTTGAACACTTCATCGAGCAGAGCTTAAATAACGTTCTTACATTCAGGGTGCAAACACGATACCTGCGACATCATCGGAAGAGGATAGAGGACGACGCGTAGGAGCTTTGCACTGTGTGCTAGCTAGCTAAAGAATTTATTCACTTGTTAAGATTTTTCATCGCTTCAGTTTGGAACGACCCTGTCGTAGGCTTCATCAGGTCCGAACTGTCCGTCACGAGAGTCTTCGTCCCGTGAGACCGCTCACAGGCTTTTCCATTCCTGATTGATTGTGTTCTTCTCTGGCTCCTCCCACTCATTATCTGCCGCGCATGTCCCACTCTCTGAGACTGTTTTCTGTGTTAATTTATTTAATCTGTATGCCGATTTGTCCATTTTAGTTGCCAACAAGTGTTTTGACTCCTTCACAATTCCTGGCATTGCCCTAATAAAGCCCCACACACACATACACACACACACACACACTTCACCCACTAATCATTACGCACACAAAGTAAAAGGCGAGGTGTGTGCAGTTATTGATCTGAGACAAGTCCGGAGAAACTGGACGATCGATCTGAACAAGGCGGAGAGAAAGAAGGGGAAGGAGTAAGATGGAAGAAAAACTGAGGGGTTTATTTAGTGATTTTATTTAATTATTTTTGCTTGGCACATGAAATAAATAACTCTTCTCTTTAATCTCTTTTCAGTTGAAATCTCTTTAATCGTTTTGTTTAGAGTGAGACTGATTCCCAAACCAAGCTGATCCGTTTTCATTTTGTTCTTCTGTGTTTACAATAAACACAAATTCCTTTCATTTTTATGGAAAAGCAGCCATTTGAGGAATTAGGCTTAAACGATATAATTATACAGCGATTAAATACACGATATTTACAATGCCAGTGACGTTTACTCTGATTATATCATGTTTACGCATTTTGCGTAATTTAACATCGGAGTACGCCGATACGAGTTATCACTCAAAAACACACCAGTCTTCTGTTTTCTATTTTCTCCATGATAAAACGTTAAGCCAATCGACATGTACTGTAAATCTGGAATGACTGACAGGTGCTTTGAACTCTCCGCCTGAAGCCCCGCCCCTCTTCCCTCCATCTCACGCACCCTCTGAGTTCTGAAATGGTGGAAATGCTCGTCTTCTTTAAGGCTCTTGTGTCTGAACCATTAAATCACTTATCGTACGCTTATCGATATCTTGATATATATGGCTTTTAAAATTGTTCTAAACTCAGTGCAGTGCAGAGAAAAGAGAGCCAGAAACAGGGAGAGGAGGAACGAGAGGAACGAGAGGAACGAGTGAAGGCAGAGTGTTGTAGCAGAAGATGTTTGATGTAATGTAACCTGATAGAAACAGAGCAGAGGAAAACGCAGCTGGATGTTTAAAACATCCGCACGACAGACAAACGACAGAGTTCCTGAGTTAAAGCGGAAAGGAAGTTACGTTAACCTCATTAGCTTTCTCATCTCATCTCTCACTAACGAGCGTTCCAGAAAAAAAATCCAGATGAGTTTTAATAATCTCATTGTCACTGTATCAGCACTTTCGATTTGTAAATTTCTAAAAAATTTGAATATCTACTATACAGTAATAATATCTGCTATATCTATTAAGCTTCTACAGATATTTACTGTGTAAGTCCTCGGAAAGTCCCGCCCCCAACCATGCTGACTCAGCCAATCAAGCGTGTCCGTTTTACAGGACAGACAAGGGGTCTCGGCTCGTTTGTTGCCTGGCAACCAGGTGCTCCCTCAATAACAGCTGAGACCGCTGCATGCTAGAGCTTTAACTCGGGGATCCCACCCTCAAGCATCACACACACACACACACACGGCAGTGGCGATGAATCACTCAGGATTGTCTTTTGTCCTCATCATTAAATTTCTAATAATTTTGATGGATGATGTAGTATACGTTCTGAAGGTGTATCTCTGTAACCATACTGTAAAACACACACACACACACACACACACACACAAATAGTCTTTAAAGCTTGACCTACTCATTTAACATTTTTCTTCTTCCACTTTTTCCACTTTTTTTCAGTCATTTAATGTATTTAAACCATCTTTATACAGAAGTGAGTCAAATGAAAAGCTTAATTTTTTAAATTACACAAATTACACAAAGCTGCACACAATCTCCACTTCGTTCAACGCGAGTGTTCCAGCTGATGAAGCTGTTTTAGAACGAGCGCATTAAAATAAACTCGGGATTTGTCTTGCTGCTGGAGCTACTTTCCGAGCTGCTGTTGTAGGAAGTTAATCAACACCTTCTGACCAATCAGGATCCAGAATTCAAACTTGTTTACCACTGTGTTGAGTCAAAAAAAAAGAAAGAACAGAAACACGGAGAAGCAGCAGCTTTAAAAAATATAACATTACACAATCCAAACTGATTCACTGAGTCATTTGTTCACTGATTCAGTCTGATTCAAACGATTCTGATTCTCACTGTAATGATGAATCATTCTGTCGGTTTCTCTTTAAGATCAAAATTTGATGTGAAGAATCTTGTTGATGTCACGTCACCTACACACACACACACACACACTCACACACACTCACACACACACACACCCCACACACATTTCCAAGCAGTTCTGACTTCACATGACTCTGAATATCTACCCAATTCTCCACTCCCCAAGTGTGTGTGTGTGTGTGTGTGTGTGTGTGTATGTGTGTATGTCAGCATGTGAGTAAAAGCTTGTGTGAGAAGACAGTGACACGAGACTTCTCGAGCGGGGCAAACCCGAGGTGATGTTACCGTAGCAACCAGTCTTTTCCTGCTGACAAAAGAAGTTCAAATGTGTGCGTGTGCATGTGTGTGTGTGTGTGTGTGTGTGTGTGTGTGTGAGAGAGACAGAGAGAGAGAGAGCGATAAAGCTTGGTTAAGTGTACTATCTAGTTCTTTTTTTCTTCCTTGCAGCGTGGTAATCGTTACACACACACGTGCACATGCACACACACACACGCGCGCGCGCACACACGCACACACACATTATAAATGTTTACAAGCTGAAGTGATGTAAGCTGACACGCAGGCGCTACACATTTCGTTTCTGAAAAAAACACGACACAAACAGATCTCACAGACATCAATCCTTTTCTCCACTCGTCTTTCTAGCTCTCTGTCAAAACTATTTCCCTCTCTCCCTCCCTCCCTCTCTTTCTGTCTCGCTCTGTTAAAGAGGCCGGTGTTT